>NC_044550.1:69718899-70025546 GCF_007565055.1 Rhinopithecus roxellana | reverse complement strand
ACCCTGAAGGAAGCCCTAAATATGGAAAGGAACAACCAGTAGCAGCCATTGCAAAAACATGCCAAAATGTAAAGACCATCGAGGCTAGGAAGAAACTGCATCAACTAATGAGCAAAATAACCAGTTAATATCATAATGGCAGGATCAAATCCACACATAACAATATTAACCTTAAATGTTAATGGACTAAATGCTCCAATTAAAAGACACAGGCTGGCAAACTGGATAAAGAGTCAAGACCCATCAGTCTGCTGTATTCAGGAGACCCATCTCACATGCAGAGACATACATAGGCTTAAAATAAAGGGATGGAGGAAGATCTACCAAGCCAATGGAGAACAAAAAAAAGCAGGGGTTGCAATCCTAGTCTCTGATAAAACAGACTTTAAACCATCAAAGATCAAAAGAGACAAAGAAGGCCATTACATAATGGTAAAGGGATCAATTCAACAGAAAGAGATAACTATCCTAAATATATATGCACCCAATACAGAAGCACTGAAATTCATAAAGCAAGTCCTTAGAGACTTACAAAGAGACTTAGACTCCCATACAATAATAATGGGAGACTTCAACACTCCACCGTCAACATTAGACAGATCAACGAGACAGAAAGTTAACAAGGATATCCAGGAATTGAACTCATCTCTGCACCAAGCGGACCAAATAGACATCTATAGAACTCTCCACCCCAAATCAACAGAATATACATTCTTCTCAGCACCACATCGCACTTATTCCAAAATTGACCACATAATTGGAAGTAAAGCACTCCTCAGCAAATGTAAAAGAACAGAAATTATAACAAACTGTCTCTCAGACCACAGTGCAATCAAACTAGAACTCAGGACTAAGAAACTCAATCAAAAACACTCAACTACATGGAAACTGAACAACCTGCTCCTGAATGACTACGGGGTACATAAGGAAATGAAGGCAGAAATGAAGATGTTCTTTGAAATCAATGAGAACAAAGATACAACATACCAGAATCTCTGGGAAACATTTAAAGCAGTGTGTAGAGGGAAATTTATAGCACTAAATGCCCAAAAGAGAAAGCTGGAAAGATCTAAAATTGACACCCTAACATCACAATTAAAAGAACTGGAGAAGCAAGAGCAAACACATTCAAAAGCTAGCAGAAGGCAAGAAATAACTAAGATCAGAGCAGAACTGAAGGAGATAGAGGCACAAAAAACCCTCCAAAAAATCAATGAATCCAGGAGTTGGTTTTTTGAAAAAATCAACAAAATTGACAGACCGCTAGCAAAAATAATAAAGAAGAAAAGAGAGAAGAATCAAATAGACGCAATAAAAAATGATAAATGGGATATCACCACAGACCCCACAGAAATACAAACTACCATCAGAGAATACTATAAACACCTCTACGCAAATCAACTAGAAAATCCAGAAGAAATGGATAATTTACTGGACACTTACACTCTTCCAAGACTAAACCAGGAAGAAGTTGAATCCCTGAATAGACCTATAATAGCAGGCTCTGAAATTGAGGCAATAATTAATAGCCTACCAACCAAAAAAAGCCCAGGACCAGATGGATTCACAGCTGAATTCTACCAGAGGTACAAGGAGGAGCTGGTACCATTCCTTCTGAAACTATTCCAATCAATAGAAAAAGAGGGAATCCTCCCTAACTCATTTTATGAGGCCAACATCATCCTGATACCAAAGCCTGGCAGAGACACAACAAAAAAAAGAAAATTTTAGACCAATATCCCTGATGAACATCGATGCAAAAATCCTCAATAAAATACTGGCAAACCAGATTCAGCAGCACATCAAAAAGCGTATCTACCATCATCAAGTGGGCTTCATCCCTGGAATGCAAGGCTGGTTCAACATTTGCAAATCAATAAATGTAATCCAGCATATAAACAGAACCAAAGACAAGAACCACATGATTATCTCAATAGATGCAGAAAAGGCTTTTGACAAAATTCAACAGCCTTCATGTTAAAAACGCTCAATAAATTCGGTATTGATGGAACGTACCTCAAAATAATAAGAGCTATTTATGACAAACCCACAGCTAATATCATACTGAATGGGCAAAAACTGGAAAAATTGCCTTTGAAAACTGGCACAAGACAGGGATGCCCTCTCTCACTGTTCCTATTCAACATAGTGTTGGAAGTTCTGCCCAGGGCAATCAGGCAAGAGAAAGAAATCAAGGGTATTCAGTTAGGAAAAGAAGAATTCAAATTGTCCCTGTTTGCAGATGACATGATTGTATATTTAGAAAACCCCATTGTCTCAGCCCAAAATCTCCTTAAGCTGATAAGAAACTTCAGCAAAGTCTCAGGATACAAAATTAATGTGCAAAAATCACAAGCATTCTTATACACCAGTAACAGACAAGCAGAAAGCCAAATCAGGAATGAACTTCCATTCACAATTGCTTCAAAGAGAATAAAATACCTAGGAATCCAACTTACAAGGGATGTAAAGGACCTCTTCAAGGAGAACTACAAACCACTGCTCAGTGAAATAAAAGAGGACACAAACAAATGGAAGAACATACCATGCTCATGAATAGGAAGAATCAATATTGTGAAAATGGCCATACTGCCCAAGGTTATTTATAGATTGAATGCCATCCCCATCAAGCTGCCAATGAGTTTCTTCACAGAACTGGAAAAAACGGCTTTAAAGTTCATATGGTACCAAAAAAGAGCCCGCATTGCCAAGACAATCCTAAGTCATAAGAACAAAGCTGGAGGCATCATGCTACCTGACTTCAAACTATACTACAAGGCTACAGTAACCAAAACAGCATGGTACTGGTACCAAAACAGAGATATAGACCAATGGAACAGAACAGAGTCCTCAGAAATAATACCACACATCTACAGCCATCTGATCTTTGACAAACCTGATAGAAACAAGAAATGGGGAAAGGATTCCCTATTTAATAAATGGTGCTGGGAAAATTGGCTAGCCATAAGTAGAAAGCTGAAACTGGATCCTTTCCTTACTCCTTATATGAAGATTAATTCAAGATGGATTAGAGACTTAAATGTTAGACCTAATACCATAAAAACCCTAGAAGAAAATCTAGGTATTACCATTCAGGACATAGGCATGGGCAAGGACTTCATGTCTAAAACACCAAAAGCAACGGCAGCAAAAGCCAAAATTGGCAAATGGGATCTAATTAAACTAAAGAGCTTCTGCACAGCAAAAGAAACTACCATCAGAGTGAACAGGCAACCTACAGAATGGGAGAAAATTTTTGCAACCTACTCATCTGACAAAGGGCTAATATCCAGAATCTACAAAGAACTCAAACAAATTTGCAAGAAAAAAACAAACAACCCCATCAAAAAGTGGGCAAAGGATATGAACAGACATTTCTCAAAAGAAGACATTCATACAGCCAACAGACACATGAAAAAATGCTCATCATCAATGGCCATCAGAGAAATGCAAATTAAAACCACAATGAGATACCATCTCAAACCAGTTAGAATGGCAATCATTAAAATGTCAGGAAACAACATGTGCTGGAGAGGATGTGGAGGAATGGGAACACCTTTACACTGTTGGTCGGATTGTAAACTAGTTCAACCATTATGGAAAACAGTATGGCGATTCCTCAAGGATCTAGAACTAGATGTACCATATGACCCAGCCATCCCACTACTGGGTATATACCCAAAGGATTATAAATCATGCTGCTATAAAGACACATGCACACGTATGTTTATTGCAGCACTATTCACAATAGCAAAGACTTGGAATCAACCCAAATGTCCATCAGTGACACACTGGATTAAGAAAATGTGGCACATATACACCATGGAATATTATGCCATCATAAAAAAGGATGAGTTTGCGTCCTTTGTAGGGACATGGATGCAGCTGGAAACCATCATTCTTAGCAAACTATCACAAGAACAGAAAACCAAACACCGCATGTTCTCACTCATAGGTGGGAACTGAACAATGACATCACTTGGACTCGGGAAGGGGAACATCACATATTGGGGCCTATCATGGGGAGGGGGGAGGGGGGAGGGATTGCATTGGGAGTTATACCTGATATAAATGACGAATTGATGGGCTGACGAGTTGATGGGTGCAGCACACCAACATGGCACAAGTATACATATGTAACAAACCTGCACGTTATGCACATGTACCCTAGAACTTAAAGTATAATAAAAAAAAAAGTTGAATCTTAAAAGTGTTTAATTGTATTTAAGATTTTAATAGTCTTTTGTATGGACCAATCAAGTAAACAGAAAATTAGTAAGGACATACACGATATGAATTAGCTCTTTATGATTATTTTGTTTTTCTATATATAATAAAAACAAGCATAACATTGTATACATATGAATTATATATATTTAGATACATATAATGTCTAATCACCTACAGAATATTCACATGATTAGACAAACAATTGTGTATTTTAAGAGGTAGAAATCATTTCAGTTATACTATATTACAAAACATTAATATTTTGAACCTATAAAAAATGATGGAAATCAATCCATAAACTAGGAAATTATTTATAATGCTCTTCCAAAATAAATTATTAAATTAAACAGAAATCAAAACTGATGGCTACAGCCAGACATTTTTCAGAGTGTAGGGAGCAACATGATGTTTATTCCTTGTGTTTGAACTTTAAATATATTCTTACTCAGTGTATAAACATGGGTAATTTACTTAGCATTATATAAAGTAGTTCACTGGAAATAATTATCATAAAGTTCGTATGAAAAAACTTAGAAACATATAATTACTAACACATTTATAAGAGAAAAACATATAAACTTAAGAATATTAATTTTAAAATAAGGAAGACTGGAAATAAACATTCAACTCAAGTATATTTAAAAAAATACATTAAAAAACAAACAAATTGAATTATTAGTGAACATATAAACCAAATTAATGAAAAAACGTGACCAAATAACTCATTGATTTGAACAATGACATTCACATCTCTTTTTGTGGAAACATTAATAAAATTAACAACAAAGAAATTCTTAAATCTAAGAACAAAATTCACTAAGAATATGTTAGATGTGAATATATAAAAATGCTTTATCTTTTTTAATGCACCAATAGCAACACAACCAAGAGTATGATGGGGAAGAAAAGAATACATTCATGAAAGCAATGACTGTTATAAAATATTTAGAAGTAATTCCAACATGTAACTTGTGAAATCACATCTAAGAATGTGAAACTTTATAAGGAATACATAGCAAGAACTGATCATATGGAGATGCACACTAAATTCCAGAACATGAATTATAAATATTTTAATTCTAGACTAAATTTATTTATACACTCAAAGCAAACTCAAAGGAATTTTTAATAGCGATGGTTAAAATGAGTTTAAATATCATAAAAAATGAATACTTTCAACAGCATATTTCGAAAATTAAATATAAACTTGAAGAGAAAGATAACTTGTTCTGCTTAATGTGAAACAGGGAATTATTCTATATAGTAATAAGAATTAAAACAAAAATATTTGTCTTGGCATAGTCATATAAATCGTAGCAGAACTGAACAATTTTTTTGATATTTAACTTCAGGGGATATTTTACATCAGTGGAAAATAAACTCTTCTGTTCAATAGATGATTGTTCTATTTAATTTGGAGAAACAAATTTAAACTCACAAAGTGCACAAAAGTAAATACCAATATTTTATTTTATATAAACAAAACAAAAATTATATCATATAGAATTTAAGAGTAATTATATGAGAAATTTTATAATCTTTACGTGAAAAAGCTTTTATTCTAATTAAAACACTATGTCAAAATTCACAACTGGAAACAAATTAATGTATTTGATTAAATTAACAATTCAAATCTTTATCAAAAGATAGATCAAGTTAATAAAAAATAAGTTAAAAGATAAATAAAAGTTTAAGGTTTGGAAAAATATTTAAAACATGAATAACAGCAAAAAAAAGTAAGTATTCCATATAAATTCTTCAGTACATCAATAATGTAGACATCTATACACACACATGCTCATAAAGCAGCCGAAAAAAATCTGGGAGTATAAATATCAAAATGTAAACTGTGATCACTTCCGTAAGAGAAGTGATTTGAAAAAAGATAATAAAATTAATAGCTTTAATTATTAGCTTTATGGTCTTTACGATTTTTTTTCTTAAAAGACTGTGACTATATTAATTTATTTTGTACAAAATTTAGAAGAAAATTAGTATTTACCATTAGAAATTGGGGAATGTGTAATATGCGCATTGACCTGGAAGCAAAACATAAAACAGGAAGCCACTCTTCAGCATATCGAACTAAAATAACCAAACATCTAAGATAAAGCAAATGCCTGGAAAAAAAGTAATGAAAACAGATAGATTACAGGGATGTCAGAAATACGGCAGAGCAGGAGATCCTGTTCTCAGTTTCACTCCCTGCCCCACCCCGCCCCCTCCGTGCCACCACACACACACAAAAGGACAAAATAAAAAAAACTATGATTAGATAGCCATCCATAAACAAAAAAAGCTCTGAGAAAACTCAGTAGTCTGGTTACACAATGGAGAAGAGAACAAGCATGACCACACAGAAAGGGCAAGAAGAACAGTTTTATTCTGCCTGCATAATCCCGTTCACAGGCCACTTTACTCAGAGCCTAGAAGCATCTCCTCAGCCTCAAGTAGGGACTTTGTAGGGAAAAAGAAGAACAAGGTGAGTGACCAGCTTCCACAGTATTTTTGGTACTTCATGAAGGACTTACTTGGATTTCACCCCACCCAAAATGCTAGCGAGATTGGCACAACTGAGATACTTGGAGGTGTTAGAAACAAAGAAGAAGAGTGGAATTGATTAGTGTCAGTCATGTAGTATGTGACAACATGGTTTGCAGTGCCTCTGCAGAGGACCCCAGTAGTCTTCCCTGCTGAGAACCTCAATAGCTGCTGTGGAACCCCACATCTTTTCACTGCAAAGAACCTTATGATGTTCACTGCCACTCCACAGAAGAACCTAGCAGCTTTTGCCACTGAGAAAACCAACAACTGTTTTAGCCACTGTGGACCCCCAGAGAAGGAGACACTGCTGTGCTCTCCTTGGAATGGAGCTATACTGCACCACCAAGGGGCTGGGACACTCCCTCTTCAACCCTTTTATAAGCATGTTTGCCACAGACCCAAAGTCATAGGTGCTCTGTGCTTGCCCATGCTTCAGACCACAGCTCTGTGAACGTTTTACAAGCACCCATACCTGACACAGTTGTGCCACTGCTGCAGTGGGAAAACCTGCAATCTAGATACCAGTGCCACCAGTGCAGAGGGCAGACTCACACTTGGTTTCAGATATCAATTCCATGACTACTTCATTGACTCCCACACATGATCTGCTGATGCCACTGCCATTGTAAATGTCCTGTCATGTGAATCTGACACCAAGAGAGACCTTGACCATGATTTGATGATGCCACAGGGAGAAAGAGATCAGATAGACCCCAGCAAATTTCCAGCTGAAGACCCCAACAGTTCTCACTGCTGCTACAGAAAGCTGCATCCCTGGTAGCCAAGAATTCATGCAGTTTTCACTGATGCTGACTTCAGCTGACAGAGCTGCAGAGACACTATGCTCAGATGCTGGAATCACCACACTTTCATAACCAGCATCCTTGCACTCATTCATAAACGAAGGTCTTTCCCTACCAAAACATGTCAGTAAAGTCTGGAGGGGTGATTAATTCTTAAAATGCACAGACATTAAGGCAAGCACAAGACTTAAAGAAACACAAAAAAATCAGGGAAAATGACACCACCAAAAGAACACAAGAATTTTCCAGTCACCAACTCCAAAGAAGTAGAGATTTATAAATTATGAACAAATAATTCAAAAAAACCTTTTTTTAAAAAGCCAGTGAGCTATACAACAACTCAGACAGAAAATTCAATGAAATCAGCAAAACAATACATAAACAAAATTAGAAGACCAACAAAAAGTATTGAAAGAAAAATATTGCCATCTATAAATACTGCATTTGGCATAATTATTATTTTGAAACGAAGCAGAGATAGTCTTCCCAAGACAACAAAAAATGAGAGAGTTTCACCACTAAATCTTCCCTACCATAAATACTTGCTGGAGTTCTTCAAATTGAAACAAAACCATGCTAAGCAGCATCATATAAGGATTTGAAAACACAAATATCACTGGTGAAGGTAAACACAAAGACATATACAGATTAAGGTAGTAAAATGACTTCAAAATAGAAAACAATTAAAAAAATGATAAAAAGGAAAGTCCTCCATTTATCAATTATTTCCTTATGTGGAAATGAATTAAAGTCACCAATCAAAAGCTATATAGTGACTGTATGGGTATTAAAAAAAAAAAAAAAAAAAAAAAAAAAAAAAAAAAAAAACATGATCCAGAGATATGCTGTCTAGAATAGACTCACTTTAGATTCAAAGACACACATAGGCTGAAAATAAAGAGATAGGAAAAGAGATTTCAAGCAAATGGTAACAAAAAGAAAGCATAAGGGGGCATATTTTGTTTCAAACAACCATATTTCAAGTCTAAACCTGTCTCTAGAAACAAAGAAGGCCACTATGTAATAAAAAAAGGGTTATTTCAACAGGAAGATACAGTAATTATATAAATGGTCAACATTAGAACACCTGTAAAGCAGATATTGATAGACTTGAAGAAAGCAATAAAATGATAGTAGGGGACTTCAATACCCCACTTACAATAATGTATATAATATCCAGACTCAAAAGGAAGAGAATAGCAACTGACTTGAACAATGCTGTAAGCTAAATGGACCCAACACACATACAGACTTTCCACCAAACAAGAGAAGATTATACATTCTTTCTAAGTGTATGCATAACGTTCTCCAGGATAGATCACAACAAATACAGAGTTTTTATAAAATTAATTGGTTTCTGAAAAGATCAACAAAATTGACAAACCTTTAGCTAGATTTAAAAAGAGGAAGAAGACTTAAAGTCATAAATTAAAGAAAACACATTACAATGATCCCTCTGTATAAAAGAGGATCATAAGAGACTACTGTGAACAATCATATGCCAACAAGCTGGATAATTTAAGAGAAGCTGATAATTTCCTTCTAACATAAAACTACATCAAGAAGAAATAGAATATTAAATGATAGATACAATAAGAGGATTGAATTAGTAATTGAAGTCTCCTAGCAAAGAAAGGCCCAGGGGCATACATCTTCACAGTTAAATTCTACCTAACATTCAAGAATTAATATAAATATTGATTAATTTTTTTAAATAAAAAATGAAGAGAGAAAACTTCCAGAATTATTCTATTAGGCCATTATGACCCTGATATCAAAATTACATAAAGACACTACAAGAAAATAAAACTACAAGCCAATACCCCTTATGAAAATAGATGCAAAAGTCCTCAATAAAATACTAGAAAATAAAATTAAACAACATATGAAAGATCATACACCATGCTAAAGAAGGATTTATCCCTGGAACACAAGGATGGTTCCACTTATGCAAATCAACTAATTTAATACATCATAGTAGGAGAATGGAAGATAAAAGTTACATGATCAACTCAGTAGATGCAGGAAAAGCCTTTGACAAAGCTCAATATTTATTCAAACTCTAACAAAATGAGTATGAAAAGAATTAACTTCACCATGATAAAGTTCATATGTGAAAAGCCCACAGCTAATACCCACATAGTACAAGAAACTGAAAGCATTTCTATAAGATAAGGAACTAGGAAAGGATGCTCACCCTTGGCACTTCTATTTTGCATAGTACTGAAAGTCTTCACTAGAGCAACTAGGCAAATACATACATACATACATACATACATACATACATACATACATGCATAGCATCCAAATTGGAAAAGGTAAAATTGTCTTTGTCTGTAAACCACAAGAGTTTACAAAAAAAACAAACAAACAAACAAACAAAAAACAAACAAACAAAAAAAAAAGCTCTATAAAAAATAACTTGTTAGAATTAATAAATGAAACAGTAACATTGCAGTATAAAAAATGAAGATTCAAAAATCAGTAACTTGCTATCCATTCACAATGAACTATTCAAAAAAGACATTTAAAAAATTCCATATGCAATAGTATCATAAACGGAATACTTATAAATTAACCTAGGAGGTGAAAAATTGGTGCACTGAAAACTATAAGATACTGATGAAAGAAACTAAATAAGACACACATAAATGAAAAGATGTTCTATGTTCATGGATAAGAATAATTAAAATTATCAAAATGTCCATATGACATGAAGTAGTCTATAGATTCAATGCAATCTCTATCAAGATTTCAATGGTATTTTTTATGGAAATAGAAAATATACTTTTCAAATTTATGTGAACCAGAAAAGCCCAGAAGAGTTAAAGCACCTCGAGCAAGAAGAACAAACTTGGAGGCATCACACTTCTTAATTTAAAATCATATTACAAAGCTATAGTAATCAAAACTATATGGGACTGGTATAAAAACAGACATAAAGACAAATGGAACAAAATAGAAAGCACAGAAATAAACTCACCCATGTATGGCCAGCTAATATTCAAGTCTTAAAGAACACACATTGAAAAAAATAGTCACTTTATTATATGGTTTTGGGAAAATGAGATATTAACAGGTAAATGAATAAAATTGGATATTTATTTTATACCATACATAAAAATCAACACAAAATGGATTCAAGACTTCAGCAAAAAAACCCAAATTATAAATTCTTACAATATTGTAAGTTACATTTTCATTTTGTTACAATATATTACAATATCAACTTGCAATATGAGAGAAAATATCTGTAAACCACACTTATCTGTTAAGGGGCTATTATCCAAAATATATAAGTAACTCATTCAACTCAATGGAAAAAACTGATGTAAAAATGGGCAAAGGACTTTAATAGACATATTTTTAAAATCCTTACAAATGTCCAACAGGTATATGAAAAAGGTAGTAGGGCCGGGCATGGTGTCTCATGCCTGTAATCCCAGCACTTTGGAAGGCTGAGGCAGGTGGATCACCTGAGGTCAGGAATTCGAGACCAGCCTGGCCAACATGGAGAAAACCATCTCTACTAAAAATGCAAAAAGTAGCCAGTCATGGTGGTGTGCACCTGTAATCCCAGCTACTTGGGAGGCTGAGGCATGATAATTGCTTGAACCCGGAAGGTGGAGGTTGCAGTGAGCCGATATCATACTGCTACACTCCAGTCTGCGAAATGGAGTAAGACTCCATCTCAAAAAAATAATAATAATAAAATGCGAAACATCACTAATCATCAGGTAAATGCAAATCAAATCAAAATGAGGTATCCCTTATTTGTGTTAGAATACTATATTTGTCAGGGTTCTCTAAAGGGATAGGACTAATAGGATATATGTATACATGAAGAGGAGTTTATCAGGAAAGTTGACTCACAAGAGCACAAGGTGAAGTCCCACGATAGGCCATCTGCAAGCTGAGGCGTGAGGAAGCCAGCCTGAGTCCCAAAAGCTCAAAAGTGGGGAAACAAACAGTGCATCCTTCAGTCTGTGGCCAAAGGCCCGAGAGCCCCTGGCAGATCACTGGTTTAAGTTCAAGAGTCCAAGAGCTGAAGAACTTGGAGTCTGATGTTCAAGGGTAGGAAGCATTCATCAAGGGAGAAAAACAGGTCAGAAGACTCAGCTAGTCTGCTGTTTCCGACTTATAGCTGCTATATTTTGGATAATAACCAACCATATTTTGGAAAATGCCACCCAGATTGAAAGTGGGTCTGCCTCTCCTGGTCCACAGACTCAAATATTAATCTCCTTTGGCAACACTCTTACAGACACATCCAGGAACAATACTTTGCATTCTTCAATCCAATCAAGTTGAAACTCAATACTAACAACCACAGCTAGTTGTCATAAAAAAAAATCCGAAAGATAACAAGTGTTAGAAAGAATATGGAGGAAAGGTGATCTTTATAGATTGTTTATGGGAACACATATTAATATAGCCATTATGAAAAGTAGTATGGAACTTTCTAAAAAAATTAATAATAGAACTACCATGTGAGCAAGGAATCTCACTACTGGCTATATAATAGAAGAAAATAAAATCACTATCTTGAAGAGATATTTGCATTCTCATGTTATAATGGCATTATACACAATAGCCAAGATATGAAAATAAACTAAGTGTTCATTGATGAATGAATAAAGAAAATCTGTGAAATACATATGGATACATGGATGAATAATATTCCATTATGGATGTGACCTGTATTCCATCATATATATATATACATACATATATACATATATATACACATACACTCACATATATATGTAAGATCTATCAAAGAAAATTATTCAACCTTAAAAAGAAGGAGATGCTGTTATTTGTAACAAAATAGAAGAATCAGGACACTTTATACTAAGTGAAAAAAACGAGACACAGAAAGACAAATACTGCATGATCTCATATGTGGAATCTAAAATAGTTTAACTCATAGATGCAAAGAGTAGAAGGATAACTTACCAAGGGCTGTGGGATGGGATAGGGTGGGTAAGAGGGAGATGAGGAAATGTTGGTCAAAGAGTACAAACTCGCAGTTATAAGTTGAATAAACTCTGGAGACCGGATGGCTAGGGTTAATAATAATGTGAGGTATACAGTTGTCCCTCCATATCCATAGGTTCCACATTTACAGATTCAACCAACTGCAGATCCAAAACATTCAAAACAAGAACAAAAATAACAATGCAACAAAAATGAATACAAATAAAAAATACAATGTAATAATTATAGTATTTACATAATATTTACATTTCATTAGGTATTATAAGTATTCTAGAGATGTTTAAAGTTACAAGAGGCTATGCCTATGTAATATGCAACTACTACACCATTTTATATAAGGGTATCAAACATCTGTGCATTTTGGTATCTGTCAAGGGTCCTAGAACCAATCGCAATGTTCAATACCGAGGGAGGATTGTATTTGAAATTTGTTAAGCGAGTAAATCCTATACATTTTCACCACACATGTGTACACACAAAGGTAACTATGTGAGGTGATGGGTATGTTAATTACCCTATTGTGGTAATTATTTCACATTGTATATGTATATAAAAACGTCACATTGTACATCTTCTATATATATATAAAACTTATTTTTCAATTATACCTTAATAGAGCTGGAAAAAATCTATGTCACTTTCCCATTGTCAGATGAATATCTATTACTTCTTCTTTTTCTGTTTAAACATTCTATTTTCAAAGACAAAATCAAAAGCAGAGCTGCATCAAAGCACTCTCTGTGCCAAGTTTCTTTGGGGTTATAGTTGGACATCTTCCTAGCTAATGGCCATCTAGAGAGCCCTAAGGAAAGTTTCAGAAATACATAAGGAAATGCATTGTGGTGGAGTGGACTAAAAACAACAGAGAGAGATCATATAAAATATTTCCTAGCAATTTATTTCTTGAAGTTATATTTAATCAGTGACATTATGTTATGCATACAATAAAGTATTTGTTGAAACATTAAATGCACAGATATATTTTCAAATTTCTACTTAAATGTGGAGATATAAAAATAATGCTTTCATATATGACCTCTTTTTAATATTTGCTAAAAACTCTTTGCAAGAAGTATCAGGTGTGTAGATCAGAGAAGTGATAATTAGCAAGGTTTCTACTCTACTTAATCTTACACTTCAGCTGCATAAAATGAGGCATTAGCTTTCTAAATTTATCCAAATGAACATCAGACTAAGTTATAAAATGCAGAAAGAAAATGCCATGAGAAAGTTGGTGAATTATGTCAAATTTCACTGCTGAAATACACCTAAAGATTATATGCTATTTCAATTTTATTTTATTAATCTCTTTCATTTAATGGTTAGTTTGGAAGGAGGATGTAATGAATTTACATGTACTGATTTCTCATCTTCCAAATATACAGTTCATATAACACAAACTGAATCATGTTTTTATTTCTTGGAAAGAATGCTGCTGAATATGCAAACCATGACACATCTTTGAAGTAATAGATTACAGGAGATTACTGAATTTTAAAAGTAAGGCTAAAATAGACCCTATACTATGTACAATAAAGGGCTAAAGATAGAGTCAATTTCATCCTGTGGAAGGTATCCTCTTATCTGTAGAATTTCAGCCTTACAACTTCTTGTTACAAAGAAAGATCCCAGGAAAGAGATGATACATTTCTAGAGTTCTAAACTAGAGATAACAGCTCTGGGTGGGGAAGTTTGGCTTAAATTTTCATATAATGTTACACAGCTTTCTCCCTTACGATATGTTCTGAAATAGATTTCATCCACCCATACATTTATTTGTTTATTCACCAGATACTTTAAGCAGCTATTAAAGGATATGGATGAAACAGGTATGGCACTTGTCATCAAATATCTTGGTTTAAAGGGCAGAATCATTATGGAATTGTTGAAAAACATAAATAAAAGCATTAATAAAAATATTGTTTATTTAGAATTAACATATACTGGTATTTTACCAAGCATTTTGCATACACAATTTAAATATGTGTACTACTCTCTTAGATGTGAGTGAAGAAAAACCAACACAAAATCATAGCTGAGGTCACCAATCATGTAACAAACATAAGAACTCAAATTTCTTCTTACCGCACCCCCTGTGCGTAACCATCATGTTAAGTTCCTGTGCCAAAATAAGAAAACCCTCACCTAAAAGACATAATGGCAACATTTTTCTTACCTTCTCTCTGAACTGAGAGCAGTTATGACCTGCACTATTCATCAAGATCAGCATTCTTGCCTGGGATCCCTCGCAGCTCTGGTGACCTTTAGTAAGTCAAGGAAATTTCAGTCACCTCGTTTCTCTCAAAATGAAGTTATGTCTCTCTTCATCTCCCTCTTTGCATGATTAGAAATAATTTATAAAGTAAATAATTTTTAAATGTCAGTTATCTGTTGCCAGTTACAATAATAAATTCCTTGCAGACTACATCCCTTACGTTAACTATTTTATTTTATCATTATTATTTTTTTTTAATTTCTTTTTGAGATGGAGTCTCACTCTGTCACCCAGGCTAGAGTGCAGTGGCATGATCTCTGCCAGCTGCAACCTCCTCCTCCCGGGTTCAAGTGGTTCTCATGACTCAGCCTCTCAAGTAGCTGGGATTATAGGCGCACGCCAGCATGCCCGGCTAATTTTTGTATTTTTAGTAGAGACGGAGTTTCGTCATGTTAGCCAGGCTGGTCTCGAACTCCTGGCCTCAGGTGATCGATCAACCCACCTTAGTCTCCCAAATTGCTGTGATTACAGGCATGAGCCACCGCGCCAGCCCCTTACGTTAACTATTTTATTATTTAATTATAAAGCAATAATCAGCCTTCCCATTGCTTTCCAAGGTGTTATTAAATGCCGTTATTCCACACAATGCATCTGTAATACACACTTTACTCAAGAAAGTATTCATATATTGCTCTATTTTACTATATGCTTGGTGCATTATACTGTATTGACTCTTTCCGCTCTTAAATCATTATTGATCAGCATTAGTGTAGCAGTTCTACTTCTGCATGATACTATATTTGACATTTAAATAATGTTTTGTCAAGATATAATGAAATAGAAGGTGGTAAAAATCACAGTTATCATGTTCTTTTTTTTTTCTTTTCCTTTTCTTAGATATTAATTGCATTTTATTTCAGTGTCTCATTTTCTTCCTCTACTGCAGACATTATGTAGACTTTAACTTCACCCTGTATAGACAAATTTATTTTTGAATGGAGGAAGAAGTAAAAGAAGGAGAGAAGAGAGTAAATGAGATTTTTTTTTTTTTTTTACCATTTTAGAAAAGACACAGATGCCTCATATTTCACTCCTAGTTTCCATATCATAATAGCTATGTTTTCTTACATGTACTTAACACATAAATTATTCCCATCTGCAAACAGAAATCTTGTGTACATGGCAGAAATGATCCTTTTATTTATTTATTTATTTATTTTTTTTTTCTTCAGAGAAAGAATTTGAGTTTCGAGGAGATTCTGGTATTGACTGGAGCTCACATCTCATATGATCTTGGACTCATGTCTTTTGAGGGCAAATTGACTAAATGTCCACTCTTAACTCTCCCCAATTCTACATTTCTGCATCCTTTTTAAAAGGTTTTAGTTTTATTTCCAAATTTTTCGTAAGCTTCCCTCATTTTTAATCAAGGATAAACAAAACAAAAACAATTGCTTAGTTTTTGGAATCAGAAAATCTTAGATTCATATCCAGACTTTTTTTTTTTTTTTTTTTTTTTTTTTTTTTTTTTTTTTTTTTTTTTGAGACGGAGTCTGGCTCTGTCGCCCAAACTGGAGTGCAGTGGCCAGATCTCAGCTCACTGCAAGCTCCGCCTTTCGGGTTCACGCCATTCTCCAGCCTCAGCCTCCCAAGTAGCTGGGACTATAGGCGCCCGCCACCTCTCCCGGCTAGTTTTTTGTATTTTTTTAGTAGAGACGGGGTTTCACTGTGTTAGCCAGGATGGTCTCGATCTCCTGACCTTGTGATCCGCCCGTCTCGGCCTCCCAAAGTGCTGGGATTACAGGCTTGAGCCACCGCGCCCGGCCACCAAACTTTTTACCTAACATAATTTGGCAAATTCTAGACATTTATGAAACTCAGTTTTTTCAGTTGTTATAATAACTAAATGAAATAATGTATATCGACCAATATCAGATATTCTCAAAGATATTATTAAAAATTATATTTTAATATAATGATCAATTTTGGTTTTGATTAAATTTTTGCTAACACTAGACTTGGATAATATAAGTTACTTTTCATTACTTTTTTTTTTTTTTTTTCTGAGATGGAGTTTCACTTTTGTTGCCCAGGCTGGAGTGCAATGGAACGATTTTGGCTCACTACCACCTCTGCCTCCTGTGTTCAAGTGAGTCTCCTGCCTCAGTCTCCCAAGTAGCTGGGATTACAGTCAAGTGCCACCACATTCACCTAATTTGTGTGTGTGTATGTGTGTATTTTTGGTAGATGGGGGATTTTGCCATGTTGGTTAGGCTGGTCTCAAATTCCTGACCTCAGGTGTCCCACTTGCCTCAGCCTCCCAAAGTGCTGGGATTACAGGCATGAGTCACCTTGTCCAGCCTTCATTACATTTTAAATAAAGAGACTTAAAGGAACATTCTCTGTTATTCCTATCAAATATAGGAATCTACCTTACTACATTTAGCACTTTTATTAAAGTCAGTTGACCACTTTTAAGGCTACCAACTACATTTAATAACTATCAAACATTTATATGAAATGCCTAATCAATCATTATGATATTAGTCACAAATATTTAGTACAGCACTCTAGATTTCATACTTTAGAATATTTTTTATTAGGAAAAAGTGACTCCAAACTTTCATTTTTGGAAATTATGTTACTTTTCTCCAGAATATTTATGCTGTGAATAAACCTTGGCTCTTTATAGACATTTAGGTTTTTCTCTTTTTTGATGTAAATAATAGAAGGAAAGGAACACAGTCTAGTTATATATTAACCCAAACATACAAATATGTAAGTAAAATTTCTAGCTAATTCAAATGAACTTGATGATCTTTCTTTGTAAATATTTTTCTACTTTGTTAGAGTACTACTCTATAATCGTTTTTTCCAGCTCCAAGCAGAACCATTGCTTTTGAATATGTATATACATCAACATGCTACAAAAACTCAATATGCCAACTTCAAAAAGTTGATTCTTTATCCCAAAGAGAAGTGAAAAAGTTGTTATTTTCATGTAAACTGTACACTCATGGATTTTAATAAATACAAAAGTACTCAGGATAATTGCTTGAAAATTTAGTCTTACAATAGTAAATTAAAATCAAAACAAAATTATTCTCAATTGGTCTTCTTCTATCATTCAAAGTAAGAAATATGTAAATAACATTAAAATTTAGCATTTCTAATCCAAGACTAAAAGAAAACAAGTAGGAAATAGGAAGGAAGATATATTTATTATGTGCAATTATTTACAGTGTATGCACCTGGAAAAATTACATTTATCTGTGTTAATTTTAGGAGAGGTTTGTGTTAACTCCCCAGGGATACACTTACACATCAAGTGCAATATCAACCTAATGCCAAGTATTTCAATCACTATAGCTGAAGTACTATTTCCTAAACTAATATATGCTCCACAATGCCTCATAACACAATAACTTTTAGCTATAAAACTTCACAGTTCAATATTCTCTATTATAACAGGAATAGAACCAACCATAGGTTTCCCATTACTCACATGTACAAAGAGACTTAGAAGGTAAAACTTCATAAAAGATCATCTTGAAAATATAATATAATCTCTGAGAACCCACATTTTCAATCATCCTTCTAGATAAACAAAACTAGTTATAGTTTTATCAAAGATTACCATGATTCCAAATCACCCCGCCCAATTTACATTGACATTTTCACTCCTGAAGTACTAAATAATTTCTGAAACAGACAGAAAATAGATATGCCAATAGACAGACGATCAAATGTCTTCCTGATTATCTAAAGTGTGATGTTCATAAGTTGTGGGTTAGTAAAACTACTAGTCTTTGAAAAATTCTCAAATTTATTCCCACATTTTTTAGAACAAGTTCGGAAGAGATTTTCTCCACTCCTACAAGCTAGAATATGGTCATGGAAGAAGAATGGTGGTAGGAGGAGCTACAGGGGGCCATAGGAAAGTGAGGTAAGGGGGTAAGTAGATATGGTCAAGGGGTTTCCCTCATATAATCATGATTGCTGCTCACGTCTCTATTGCTTCTGTATTTTGTATCTGCTGGCATATTCAATGGCTTTTTCTTTGTTACTGTGTGTGAGTGTATTTATTCTATAAACAACTTTTGGTGGACTGCTGACTTGGCTCCCATCTGTCCACAAGCTGCTTCCTGCACTATTAGCACAACTTCTTCGAGCTTTTAGATATGTTGCTTTTTTCCCTCACTACTCTGGTTATATGGATAATAATCCTCTCTGTTTTAGAGGGAGTCTCCACAGCGTGCTTTAGGTCCTTAGTGACTCAGTTCCTTTTTACCCAGACCATATAGACATTTCCTAGAAGAGTTAATTAATGGAGGATGAAGGGGAGGGGAAACAAAAATCGGTTGGGTGAGTTGAATCAGAGACATGTAGATACTGCTTCATCTTATCCCTATTATCACCCTCTGAGATTTATGCTGCACTGCACAATCTGATCCACTCTGTCAGATGTCTTCACTTGTGGGAAATTGCTCCTAATAAATTATTTATCTCTCCTACTCCTCCTCCCATCAAATATATGCCTGTATATTGGAATCCCAAACATAGGCCAAAATCAATTTCTCTTCTGCAAGATTTGTGGTTTACTATATCAAGGGATATTGATGAGAACTTTGTTCAGTGGTCCTGAAGATTCCGAATAGTTCAAGAATCTCATCAAATACACAGAAAGCTTTTCTCACCCAACTATACAGAGGATTTCATCGCACAAACAAACAATTAGGCATAATGCTTAAATGTTCAAGCCAGCCTAATAGGGTTTAAATCAATCAAACAAATATTTACTTGTCACATATGATGAGACAGGCACTTTCTTAGGCACTAGTGATATTATAGTAAAAGACAGACAAGGTCTCTACCCCCCAAAAGTTTATGTTTAAGAAGTCACATCTCCAGCCAACCCAAATGCATCTTTCAGAAAATGTCTAACTAGTTGACTTTATGGATGGAATGACTGGTCAGAATATTAATCTATTGATTTTCTATTTAAATAGCCATCAATCTATTGCTACTTATTTTTTTTTTAAATGAAATTGTTACTATGAAGGAAAAATCAGGGAAATATTTACAGAGTCAGAAATGTAGAGGGAATATAATTATATATACATGTAGATAATTTATAAATTATTTGGCTCTTTGAAATATTATGGAAATGAACCCATTCACCAGAAAAAGTGAAAGAAATGCCAGATTTATTTGTCATTCATATGATGTTTATTTCTAGAAAAAAAAATTGGTGAAACCATCTTCAATTATTAATGTTATTATAAAATATTAATCCAAAACAGTATTAAGAAAGTTTAGTGTTAAATAAAAGTTTTTTTCTTTATATTTGTTTTCCTTCTCCTACTGAATCCCTTAACAAAAACTATAAAAATTTCTGATGATTTGATGACGAAAAATAGTAGTTGGTAACGATTCATCTCAAGCTCCAAATTCAAATATGCTGTTACAGTCAATTTGTATCAAATTTAGTTAACCCAATTTAGGATTTTCTCAGTCAGGTGAATGAGTTGAACAAACTTGAATACAGGTTGCTGTTTTTTGTCCACTAATCTCATGCCTTGTTCACACTGTTAACACTCATTTTTCCCATTTATTTCTTCGTTAAGGCTGAACAGGAAATGGAAGCATCCCGTTTGTGCCTTAAAGTTGTGCAACATCTGACTTTCTGTTCCTCTCAAAAAAAAAAAAAAAAAAAAAAATTAGGGAAAATTATGGTAGGAAGCATAAATTCAGATTTGAGTCTAAATAAGTGACCTTGAACAAGTCCCTTAATCTCTCTCTTTTTAAGTCTTCTCATCTGTAAAGCAATAATAATAATAGAAAGTATTTTATAATATTATTTTAAGTATTATCACTTCAAATAGTATCTGATACATAGAATGCATTTGTTACATTTATTCTTGACATATTGTTAAAGAGTATCATTAGGAAATGTAAAATGTATTTATATAATATTAACAATTATTACATTGATGAGTGAATATCACGCTTTTTTACTGAGGAAGAATCTGACACCTAAAGATATTAAAATTCATGACCAGCATCATTCAAAGGGTGTCAAAGTCAAGATTTGAAGCTGAATTTTCTGAGACATCAAAGCATAAGCCACTCATCTCAGTTATTGTTATTACTGAATATGGTCCCTCAACAATAATTTGCAGATAAACAACCTCTGTTAACCTGCCATTTATTTGCATGTGAATGTATTTTGTTCCCAAATATTTAAAACATTTTTAAATAGAATGATAAAAGCAGCAATCTCTGTGTAATGATAGAAACCCCTAAAAATAAAAAGATAATTCTATTTTATAGGGACTGTGATTTACCGATTTAATGGGTGATTTAGTTTGTTATAAATATTCTAGGTGATTTATTTGTCTTTTTTTTTGGGAGGGAAAATAACCACCTTACAATGGTGTAAGGAAAATTTTCCTTATTATTGTTCAATCTCCATTCTGTGGCTAAAAAGGGGGCTTGCCACAGATGTAAGGTAATTCATGAAGAAATATTTTTTCTTTCTCCTATAAATATTATGTTTCTCTTTCTCCCTCCCCCAACACACACATGCGCACACACACATGCATATCTATGCCCATTTATATGTAAATATATGCACATACCCACACACATATACATATATATACATGCATGAGTGTATGCATGTGCACCTGGGTAAATATAATACCTGAAAACTGAAAATTTCCAAAAAACTCAAAGGAGAAACTTTTTATTTTTGTTTTTTGTATTGCATTAATTTTATAGTACACTTGCAGGTCTTTACTATGGCCATCCTATCCTTTGTTCATACACAAAATCTTAAATACAAAAATATACATCTTTCCAATAGAATGTTCTTGAAGGAGGGCTGTACTTGAACCTGAGTTACAATCCTGTCCCTACTATGTTTTAGTTTTTGTATTGCTTACCCTCTTTTGGTTATTTTTGTGCCTTATTTGTAAAGTAAATATAATGATATCAGTAAGCACCTTGTAGCATTTTGTGAGAATTCAATTAGTATGCATTAAGTTATTAGAACAAGAATGGACACATGATATTTGTTTCTTTCAGCTATACTTTCCACTTTCCCTAGATTTGTTACAGCTGTTATATGACTTCTGTATGTGTAAGTTCACTATCATCATTTCCACATCTTTGTGGGGTTTGTTTCTACCTACATTGTAGGAGAATTTCTCTCTTGATTACCCTGATTTACTTTTATTCCTTTTTAACTCCGTCATGAATATCAATTTCATTTATTTATTTACTTTTCCTTTGTCAGGTAGTATCAATTTTAATGCGGGTGCAATCCTTTCTTCTTCCTCCCATGATTCACTTTTTATCTCAGTGTATTGTCATTTGTCTAATTTGGGTCTCATTTATTCTCAACTTCTTTTCCCTTGTATCTTTCTTATCAATATTTCATATAACTTTACCTTCCCTTATGATGCTGCAAGAAAATGTTTCCTAATACCCATGTTGGTTGTCTTTGTTTGACCAGGAAATAAATTTTCTGATTGAATGTTTGCTAACAGACAACAGGCATGGATTTTCCCTTGGGCTGTCTCATTTCTACATAGGAGCTGAAAAACTAAAGAAACAAAACAAAACAATAAACAAAACTAAATGTCTTTTCAAGTTGGGGGTGGAGGACCAGTTCATTCACACCTTCTAGTCTACTTCCTGTGCCCTAGAAGTTATAGATAAATTTTACTTATCTTGGATGGTTTAAGATTTGCTCCTGCTCCCACAATTTCCAATTATTATTTATAAAATGAATAAAGCAAAATTTACAATATCCAACATGTCATTTACCAAACCTTTTTTTTCTTTTCCCCCTTTAGAGCTTTATTTATGAAGTCTTCAACAAATGCTCCTTCTGTCAGACTGTAAAGAGAATTACTTCAAATGGCCAAAGAATCATCTGTCATTTTCAAAAGGCAATATCTTTGCTGAAAAGAGATGATAACTAGAAATTTTAATTGACCGAAACCCTGATGTCTGAGACACTGAGTAAATTTCTAAGAATCTTTCAATTTTCCTGAGGTTAGAAGGTTTGGTGCTGTTTCATACACAGCATGATAAGCCTAAACCACTAACCAACGTTCTCACTGTAGCACAATAGGCTTTGTATTATATGGCCATTCCCCTCCTGTTAGAAACAGATTTATTATTAGTTTCATTGCTATAAATTACAGGATTATATTTTTATTAATTTTTATTCTAGATATTTCAGTGAGAAACTGAATAAACTCTATTAGCAACCATATCCCATGTTGATATATCTCTCAGAAGTACTTCAGAGTTCTGTGGCTACTGGATCATATAATAGACTCATACAAATATTTTTCTCAGCAATTATTTTATTTTGAATAAGTAATATTTCTGACAATGTGTTTTGCCCATCTGGAAATGAATTATTTAAGTATGCTAATAATAAATGAAAATGGTAAAATATTTCATAAAAGTTATTTGATTTGATATTTAACTTACTAGAAAAATGAAAACATTTGCTCCTTAAAATTTATTCACTTTTTCATTTTGTAAACTTCCAAAATAAATTTTGAGATTTGGATTTCTCTTGCTTTTCTTGAGTCATAATAATTCTTCAGAAATGTGAAAAATCTCATGGTCCACAAAGATTTCAGTTCTACAAAGTGATAAAGGCATGAAAAGTTGAAATAATGAAACATATGATTTGCAGTGAGAAAAAGACTTTTTTTAACCACTTTTTTTTAAGATCACAACTACTATATTAAGGTGGAAAAACTCCTCAAGGACAAAAGAGAAGACTCTGATTCAATGCTCCAAAGCCATATATTTTTAATAAGTTCTATATAAATCCTAAGAAACTTTTATACATTAATAAATAAATGTGTTTTCTTTAATAGAAACAATGCACTAGGGCTTTAGATGGTCTTTTTCTTGGAAGGTAGCTCTGAATTCTTAAATAACTTACCTTTCAGTCAAAGATAGCCATGGGATATACTCACAAATCAACACATTACATGCACCACGCAAAAGCCAAATTTGGTGTTTTATTCATTGAAAATCATGAAACTGTCATTAAGTTGCCTTAAAAGCTTTTCTAGAAACATAGTCCCTCATTGACTTACTAAAGAACAAGTGATATAAAGAACCGTATTTGAAAAGTGAACCACAAATTTATATAAAAACATCTTCATAACTTCCTAAATTTTCCATTGAGGACTACAATATTCCCAAAATATTTTGGAAATGTCACATAAAAATTTTTAGCTAAACTACATGCTACAAAGCTAAACTACAATACAGCAGCCACATTGTTTCCAGAATAAACTGTTTTCCTTTTATTCCTCATGAGCTAAGCATTATGGTTGTAAAACTACACCTACGTAATATAAAATTTATTTTTGGGCGCAGCTCTACATGGTGATTTTAAGAAAATCATCTGTTCTCCCATATGGATCCCAGCTTTCTCTTGATATATGCTGTCAAGAATTGGTAGGACCAGGCTCTATCTCCCTGTTCTATCATAATTCCTAGCTATAAAAAGGCCATTAATAATCAGAAACATCATAAAAACTTAAGTCTAGGAATTATATTTCAATGCTTATAGTTTCCCCAAATCATCACAAATACTTATCACAAAATTCTGTCGGTGAAAAATAAATGTGATGAGAGTAAGGTAACATGGGTCCCTTATTTATTTCTCTACTATTGTTGGCTTGTTTCCTGAATAAAAAAAGTCTAATGAGAAAATAATCAGTAATATTTACACACAGACACACACTCACAAATAATATGTGGTACCAATTGCAAAAAAAAATCCAGAGTTGATTTTCTTGGTCCTATAATCACTTGAATGATCGTGTTAATTAGTCTAATATAGCACAGTAAACACAAATTGTCCTGATGTAAGGCTGTAAGGCACACTTACGTTTGTGGTTATGGTGTTCACAGTAGTATTAATATTTAATTGTTCTTTTCGGTTATTTGCCCAATTCCTTCTCACTACTTTCAGATACAGAGTAGGTCACTGGGTAAGATGGCGAACAAACATATTCATGAGAAATTTCCCCCCAAAAGTGATTCACTATGAGGTGAGAAGTTTCTAGATGTCAGGCAGCAGCAACTCAGAGAAGTATCTCAGGGCCCAATTCTATAAAATGGGTGTAATCCCAGCTCTCAGGGAGGCAGAGGCGGGAGGATAGCTTGAGCCCAGGAGTTCGAGACCTGCCTGGGTAATACAGCGAGACCCCGTTCTCCACAAAAAGGAAAAAAAAAAAAAAAAAAAAAAGACAAAAAAATAAAATGGGTGTGAGTTGGATGCTCCTTACACCCCAGCAATGTGATACTTTGAGGAATAGTTGCGGACATACTGAAAATGTATGATGAGCGTGTAAGTATGTTAAGAACGCTTTCCACTCCAAGAGAAAGCCTTCATACCCTGCAATGGCCATGCCTGAAGTTGGAAAGGAAAAGGTATTAATGCAGGGTGAAAAACTCTTTGTGGGTAGTGTGCCTGAGCTTCAACAGATATGATAAGAGACCAAAGAGTACAGCATATGCAGGAGTGTTGACCTATGATTCATGTGTATCAGAATTGCCACTTGAATCAGATTTCTGGGGGAACATTCAGGGAATTTTTTACAAGAATTCCAAATAAAACTTGTGTATAATGAATTTTAAGACCAAGTGAGTGGATTAGCTTTCACTGTTTTGTGGACTTGAACCCAGTGGGTTTGGGCAAACAGGGGAAAAGAAGCCTCAAAAGAAGCATATTTTCCACATATAAGACTGATGAATATCTACTCGTTTGTTGCTTGGAAAATAAAACTTGAGGCTCCATGTATATGCTCAAGTGTGTGGAGCAAACCTAAGTAATTTGTATTCATTTATTATCATGAACATCTTCATCACTGCTCCACAAGGCTACCATTTAAAATACTTTTCAATCTTGTTTGACTTGAGAGGTGATACATACAGAGATATATGTCTACTCTCTTTCTCTCTCTCTCTCTCTATATATATATACACACACACATATATACACACATACACAAACATATAGAAAGAGAACTGGAGATAATTAGATATAACTGGGGTTCTGTTTCTACTTTATATATACATAATATATATGTTATATAATAGGTATATACATATTTATGCAAATGTATACATGCTTATATCTATTGAATATTAAATAGTCATAAGATGATTTTGTATCAATATATACATATTTAATATGTGTACATAAAACATGTAAATATGTATATATAAAATACATAACGTAGGCTGGGCTCAGTGACTCACACCTGTAATCCCAGCACTTTGGGAGGCCGAAGCGGGCAGATCACGAGGTCAGGAAATCAAGACCATCCTGGCTAACACGATGAAACCCCGTCTCTACTAATACAAAAAAGCTAGCCGGGCGTGGTGGCGGGCGCCTGTAGTCCCAGCTACTCTGGAGGCTGAGGCAGCAGAATGGCGTGAACCTGGGAAGCGGAGCTTGCAGTGAGCTGAGTTCGTGCCACTGCACTCCAGCCTGGGAGACAGAGCGAGACTCCATCTCAAAAAAAAAAAAAAAAAAAAACATAATGTATAATGAAACATGTCGCCGTATATATGTAAGCCATATATATACACACACATACATATACAGTGGGAAACAGTGCTCCAATTTTATAGATTCAATCCCTATCTCAAGGTGCAACCCAAATTTCAAGTCCTCCGTGAAGCTATCAGCTAGAAGGAAATTTTCCCTCTTTTGAACTCTAGTAATGCACTACTTAAACCTTCCATGCGGTTTTATAAGCTGTTACCAGAATTTATCCAACACAATGCATTCTTAAAGTAAGCAAGATTCACCTGAAAATAAGCAATATACGGAAGTTGGACAAAGATTTGGACAAAAATGAAACCCATTCATGTCTCATTAACAAATTATATTAACTAAATATGAGTGAAATAACCAAAGGACAAGCAGACGTAATTGCCTAAGTGAGAAGTTTCAGGCTCTAGAACCAAGGACTTAGAAGAGACAAATTGGAGATGATAATGTAGGTCCGGTGTTCGTAACGTTTCTTTCCCAGTCTCAGAAAGGGCGGGCCAGAACTAGCATAGTTTTAAGATAAACTTATCTCAATTGTGTTGAACGCTGGACAAGGACAAGTTATTATTACTCGTTGGAATCTGGGACCAGGATTTCCATATGCTTGAGGTGCAAGGGAGAAGTCCCAGAGAGAGAAGCTATTCTGAGTCAGTTTATCAAGATTATAACTTTTTTGCCATTAAGTTGTATAACGTATTTATACTCTTAATTAGAGAAACATGACATTGAAAGCTTCTTTCTAAATAATTATTGCTAATTGAGAATCCTTCAAAACTAAATCTCATCTTAAGACCTAGAATCAAGAGAACTGAGATGACAATTTGATAGCTAGAATTTGATAAGACAAAAACTTATCACTTTTATCTTTTCTCTTCATTACATTAAAATTATGATTTCCTTCTGATTAAACCCCCTTCATACTGTCCTCAAGGTATTTCAAACTATGCGTTTCACAACAAATATACTCAAAAATATTTTAAAATTAATGATTAGAAACAATGTTTTATGAAATAAATCTCTTGCAAAAATCCTCTAATTATACTGTAACCAAGTCACAGACAATGAAAGACATATATTACTTTTCCTAATCATGCCTTATTCAGTCAGAATAAAAATGTAATTTTTAAAAGTCTTATTTTATAAAATATCATCTTATGACTATTGAATATGCAGTAGATATAAACAATATATAATACATGCATATAGATATAATATTGGTATCCCTTCTATTAGAGAACCATGACATTTTCAATTTAACATATTATAATTTTTTGATCATTTTATTAGCTTTCTATAAGTTATTGCCTGCTTTATTACGAAAACAAAGTAAAAACTTTTTTTAAGATATGGGATGGGTAGTGACTTCTATAAAGAGAAAAGTTGTATTTCCTTCTATATAATTTATTTTTTTAATATTAGTTATCCAACGTCAATAAAAAAAGAAGATCATATTTAATGTATAGAGGAGAGTATATTCAAAAGCTCTTATGTGAGTCAATTATTTAGAACTTAGGAAACTTAAAATTACAGAAATGATTATTATATACTGGTGTTGACTCTCAAAATGTTATTAACGTGAAAAATACATCAATAGTATAAATTCAACTATACCTCCCTGAATAAATTTATAAAACTATCTCCATGGGAATGGATAAAGGAGGAATTTGATGATCCTATCTTAAATGTTATCTTCCCACCCAATTCCCATTTCAGGTGGCAGTATTCCTGGCAGCATCAATAGACAGAAATTCATCTTTTGTGTTAAATACTTCTGGTAGCCAATGGTTTATTAACTCTTATTTTCATAGCAAAAAAAAAAAAAAAAATGATTTTCTGTATATCTATACACACCTGCAAAAGAAATCTTTGTTTCAGTCTCTGACATATGTTTTACAAAAAGTACTTGACAATTAATTTTCAATTATTTACAAAACCCTATAAGGATAGAAACAATGGTAGTTGTATATATAACTGACTATAAACATAGCTCTTAATATATTGCCTAGCAGGTAATACATACTCAATAAGTGCATGTTGAATGTATACATGCTCGATTCAATTAATAAGTAAATGAATGAAAAATGTAGGGGAATAATTAAAATCGCTTTGACAGAAAGTTAACTATTATTTAATCAGAAATGTATTTACTAGTTTCCTTAAGTCAATAAATTTGTTAATTGCCTGTTGTGAGTGAATAAAATGAACCATAGAGAAAAAGCTGTACCCCTTAGCAAACACAAAATTAAGAAGTCATATTTTCTAAAAGAATGCTGTATGTTGAGTGTCATTTCCTTTGAAATATTTGCTACCTTCCTGACTCATATACATTGCAGATATTTCATTGACTTTCAAGCTTATTAGTGCTTCAACTATGTTGTAAAATGGAGGGAAAGAGTCTCATGTGTTTTCTAACTGACTACACTTTGCATACCCATCTTCTAAAAGCATACTGATAATGTTTCATTTTAGATTGAATACTGCCACAATGGACACAATGGACACAGCAGCATTGTTTCTGAATCAGCAGTAACAGTGTTGCCATTAGTGTGACAAGCGCTAAAGCAATTAGTTTTAAACTTGATGAAATAGCTGTTCCGTCCATTTACTAGATCATGTTGATACATTTCTACATCCTTCTATGTGTTTGCAATGGCAGATGCCCTGTTTGTTAGCCCTAGTGTTCCTGTCTGGCACCCTGACTCGTAATCATGCATGCAAAGAATGTGTTATAGCCTTAAGGGACTGATTATCTCTATTGTGACATCCCTCCATTGTACTTTATATTTGTTTCAACTGCAAGTAAATTCCTGAAATGCTTAGTGTGGCACACAGTATGAGGGTCTGTTCAACCTTCCAAACTGCTAGTGATTACAAATGGGGAAAGGACGCCCCTTTAGAGGCATTAGGTTGTAATGCGGTCTTTATGTGCTTACCTATGAAAACACAGATGGAGTTGCCCAAACTAACATGTCAAATGACAGCTCCTGGAAAGTTAATGCTGACTATGTAGTGAAGGAGAGTTATCTTCAATGATTAGGACTGTATATTAAATACAAAGGAATAATTGTATACACCACAAATGAAATATGGTCTGGTTAGCTAAAAATAGACACTGCTTTGATATTTTTGCTGCTAGAAATTTAGATGTTAGTCTTTTATTTACGTTTTAAGTACTCTGTATGTGTGATATGTATAGCTAAGACCTCTACCATCTGTTGATGGCATTAAACATCATGAATGAATTCTTCCTTCTTACAAATATGTCTTTCTTTGAATTTAAAATATGATTGCTGTATTTGAATTCTTGACAATAGGAAGAAAAATAAGGAAACTTACTCTAATTAAAATATATCCTTTGGTTAATCTAATCTTATTTAAACTTGACCAGATGTTTTTAAAGTTATACATAATTATCTTTGAATGAAAACACGGTACTTTTCATTACTAGACAGAGCCTGAACCTGACTGTCTTCTAATTAACCAGATTACCTACCTTTGGGAAAGCTGGGCCATACTGATCTGGTTTCACAATAAAGTTGGGATTGACTTAGAGTATCAATGTATGAAAGAGTAGCACTTTGTTAAAGATCTGAAAAAAATAAAGTATTGAATGGATATAACTACATTGGTGCTCATATTTTGGAGTGAATAACTCGGCCAAATTAAGGGGGCAGATAAATCATTAACAGTTGTAAAATTCTGTTATGTTTGTGAAGTAAAAGACTATCATTTTAAATTTATTCACCTGGGTATCAGTGTGTATCATATATTTGAAATCAACATCCATGGGCTATAAATATTTTATTAAATATTTTAAGAACACAGGAATATTTATGCATAAAAGCATCTTTTGACTGAATAAATGTTTTCACTTAATGAGAAAATGCATTGGCACCATTTCTGGAAACCGCCTACTTTTCTTCAATTCTCCTGCTGTTCCTACACTTCAATATTTTCTTTATAGGCACTAATTTGTATGCCAGTGTGGTACTGGATTGACAGGTAAATTACCCTTTAAAAACATTAAGAATATTCACCAGATAAACTATTATACTAAAATAAATCACAGAGCTCAGTTTTTCTGACCTTAGTCATAAAAAATATTATTTTTAAATCTACAGTAGAAATGAGCATAAATTATAACATCATTTAAAAAAGAGATTCCCCTCCCCTATGAAACAATACATGAGAAAACCAAACTCTGAAAAAGAAAATAACTAAGCTCTGATTCTCCCCTTTTGAAATCAGTATACACAACCTCAAATTAACTGCAAAATCTTTGTAGATGACCCAGGCAATAAAATATACACCAACTGTTACCTTTGGTCTTCCAAAAAGCTCTATTTGTGGATTTGGCTGTGGTGTGTGCCAAATAAAATTTGGGGTTTGTACTAGATTTTCTTTCCCTTGTAACATGTTTTATTGTAATTCCAAAAAAGATTCACAACCATGTCTTCTTAAAGAAAGCATTAGACTGGCAATTAGAAAGTAATAGATTAGATTATAGGGGTACTTCAATTTGGTCACAAATACAAAACTTGAAAGTTTCTTTTGAAGTTTCCATTTAATTTCTGTAGAATTTCTGTTCTGTGAATTAGTTAAGTAAAGTTGTGATAATTCTCCAGAGTTACAGTCCTACATAGTTATATTTCTATAAAGTTATAGTTACATTTATATTTACATAAAAGTATTTATGTAAATTTCAATAATACTATTTATAAAAATTATGTTAATTAGATATTTTTAATACTTGCTAGGTGCCCTAACATATATTAAGTAACAACAAAATAATGTGTTAAGTGAAATATCATTCTCACTTTATTATACAGAAATCTAGGGCTCAGCTAAGGTGCAAAAACAAGGTAATGTAAATTTTGGACATTTTGTATTCTACAAATAATTAACTATTTATATATATTGGCTGAAATGTAATACTGTGTCTACTAATGATAACTCCTATACCAGGTAAGCCATTTACAATTAAAAAGAGATATCCATTCTAAAACCTTTAATTTAAAATGTACACATATCTATATTCGCTTATTTAATACTTTTACTTAGTCATTTCATAATCATTTATCATCTTTCACTTCTATCTTCCTAATTGTAAATTAGTATAAAGAAAAGAAATTAAAGAAGATTGATTTTAACACAGTAAAAACACATCTTACTTACCTATGAATTCCCTCAAGTGTATTTCCAAAATATGTGAGTAAACATGAATACAGAACCATATTATATATATATTATGTTCATAATACCATTTTACTTAAAGTAGACGTATATCAAGTATATGTCAGATACAATGATCTTGACCCTATTTCTAACAAGAAAAGTGGACACAATCATTTCATATCCCAAAGAATTTTGTTTAATCTCTGTTAAATATGGACAATAATTAATTCAATTTTTATTATAGCAATATTATCAAAACACTGTCTGTTTTTAAATATCAATTGTTGTTTATGTTAATTTTTTATACTTACAAAAAATTCTAATTAGTTTTACTCAAAAATTATTGCTCTACATTTTATTTAGAAAGCTAATCTTTGTGAAAAGTGTAGAACTAGAGTGTAAAATCATTTAAATATTAAAAGTGTAATATATTGTTTCATTTTACAACTCTTAAAGATGCAAATTAATACGAATCTGTATAGCAATTAACTTTCATAAGAACATGATTTTTATTTACACTACACTGATAAATTGTGTCCAGGTAATATCGATGTGAAAATATTCATGGACTAGTGCTAATTGTTTTAGAACATTGCTTATGCTTTTTGGATGTGACCATGTTAATATATACAACCAGCCCCAACTCCTATCACAAAAGGGTAGTCTCTGAAAAGTACCTCAGGAGTTCATTTGGGACCTCTGAAATAGTATATCCCTGAAATAAAAACACACTAGAAATATAGCAGCCCTCACAAGGACTAAAACCCAGTTTTAAGCACCGTAATTTCTTGTTTGATTAAGGTGATATACCTGTAGAACAGCAGCCTGCCTAGGTACAAAAGTAATTTCTTTCTGGAGAGAAGTCAAAAACATCCAAAAGCTCTAATTTTTTGATAATTTGTCATACACAAAATCATATAATTAATACAAAAATGATCAAATAAAAAATAAGAAAAATAGAAAAAAGTCAGTATAAACAGAATTAGAAGAAATACAGATATCAAAAGGAGGTTTTAAATTGGCTATACTTAATATGCTTAAGAATATAAGTGACAACATACAGAACTCTGGAAAATACCAATAATTTTTTTTAACAATCAAGTAGAAGTTTTAAAAATAAAAGTCTACATACAATGAATACAATTTGGAATTCATTCATGGCATTACCATTCGATTAGACCCAGCTCAGTTAGTGGATTACAAATAGTTAAAAAATGTTCGGAAAGAAAAATAGAGACATAAAAGGACAGACAAAATCCCAAGAAGTATGCAATGAAAACAGTGCTACTTGGTAAAACATTCCTATATACATTTAATCAGAGTCCTGAACATATAAAAGTTAGAAAATTACAAAGTAATATTTGATATAATAACAGTAAAATATAGTAAAAATAAAAATTGAAGACAGTCATCAAATCACAAAGTCAAAAAATTGCAAAATACGAATGATAAATACAGAAAAAAACACAACTGGACATTTCACAGTGAAACAAAGAGAAAAAATAAATAAATAAAACTGACAGGCAGGAGATAATAATATTGCATATTCAAGGTACCTATGGAGTACAACTGTCACCTAGAATTCTATACCCATCCAAAATTTGCATCAAAGCAGATAGCATATCTTTTCTTGCCTCTGCAGGGGAGACAGATACAGCTTCTGTTCATTTCAATATCTGAGCAGATAAGACAGCACCAGAGTAATTAAAGCAGCAAACGTCACAGCCAAACTTGCCTCTAGACATTGTTTCTGTTCAGTACATTGACAGAGGGAGGGGCCAAGATAGGGTACTAAAAACCGCTTGTGTGCACCTCTCTCATGAAGAGGAAACAGAAGAGCTAGTGAACACAGACTTGGCAAGAAACCACATCAAGATCAATCAAGGCAGCAGTGGAACAGAGAGAGCAGAGAAGAGCCAAGATGGGCACTGGCCTATCTGGGCTCAGTGGGGAGCCAGGAGACTCTCTCCAACACAGGAAAGGGTGAATGAGTGAGATCTTCTCTACAGGGACAAATGCAGGACTGAGAATGGGAGAAACCCCCAGCCACACACCTCACCCCATTCACTGAGCTCCTAAGCTGAGGCAAAGAGCCACTCAGATGTTTTGTGGGGGCGACTCTCAAGTCTAAGGGGAGCTCTATATGCTTTGGATCCCAGAGTACACAAGCACCAGCACCATAGCCCTAGGAGAGGTAGCAGTCAAGGTGCCTGGGAGAAGTAAGATTCTTCTACCCAACTTCACCAGACAGGGCTTGGCACCAGCTTCCAGCCCAGTGGAGCCTCTTCTGCCTGACCTCAGCCTGCAGCTACAGCCTCCTGTTGTCCTAGGAAGCATCCAGATGGCACAGTGGGCCACCTCACCCACCCCTGCCACTGGTAGCCATGTAGGCAGAGCCTGCTAGAGTTTCTGGCTCGGTGGTCTGACTTCTGTGTGATCTCAGCAGGCAGGTGCAGCCTCCCCTTGTCCTGGAAAATACCTGGATGACAAGATGGGCAATCCCACCCACTCTCACCACTAGCAGTCAGGTGGGCAAGGCCTGCTAGAGCTTCCAGTCCAGCGATCCTTCTTCTATGTGGACTCTGCTAGCAGGCACAGCCTCTTGTCCCAGGAAGAACCTGGGCAGCATGGTAGGTGACACCACCCACCTCTGACTGCTATTAGTCAGGCAGGCAATGCCTGTTAGAACTTCCTTCCCAGTGGCTCTACTTCTGCTTGAATTTGCTGAGGGGTGTAGGGTCCTGCTGTCCCATAAACACCCAGACAGGGTTGGAAACACCACCACACCTATCCTTTTATAGCCAGATGAGCCACCCTCACTAAAGCTTCTAACCCAGTGGTCTCACTTCTGTCTGAACTCTGTGGACTGGTGCAACTCTGTGTTCCTGCAGGAAGCACCTAGACAGCAGATTAGGGCTGACCAGGTAAGGATACAGCCTGTCTGCCAACTGTGACCCCTGCCAAAGGGAGCCCCATGGACTAGAACACCCAACAAAAGAAACATGAGCACAGAAACAGCAATTGGAGGGGGCCCTTTGAAGACTCAGGAATGGACTAACACTGAGGCCAGTTTACAGAACTCACCTTATACCACAATGAAACCCCCAAGGGCATCAAAGAAGACAAAAACCAAAAAAAAAAAAAAAAAAACATACAATTTTTTTGGAACCACAAATTCAAAGATTGAAAGAATAACACGTCACACAGATGATGAAAAACCAAGTACCAGAACTTGAGCAATTCAAAAAAGCCAGAGTGCCTTGCACCTGCTAACGACTGCACTACTTCACCAGTAACTGTTCTTAACCAGGGTGAAATGTTTGAAATGTTCTAAATAGAATTCAGAATATGAATAAGAAAGAACGTCATTGACATTCAGGAGAATGTTGAAACCCAATCCAAGGAATCTAAGGAATAAAATAAAACAATACAGGAGATAGAAGACAAAACGGCCATTTTAAGAAAGAAACAAGCTGAACTGATAAAGCTGAACTACTTACTTCAATAATTTTATAATGCAATTGCCAGTATTAACAGCAGAATCGACCAAGCTCAGGAAAGAATCTCAGAGCTCCAAGACCAGTACACCAAAATAATTGAGTCAGTCAAAAATAAAGAAAAAACAACAACAAAAAAGAATAAAACTCTGAGAAATGTGAGATTACATAAAGGAACCAAATCTGTGACTCAGTGGTGGCCCCTGAAAGAGATAGAGAGAAAGCAAGAAAGTTGGAAAACATTTATAGGTAATATCCATGATAATTTCCCCAACTTTGCTGAAGAGGGCAACATTCAAATCTAGGAAATGCAGAGAACCCCCATGAGATGATCATCGCTAAGACATAGTACCACCTAAACCAACCCCAAAGCTAGCAGAAGACAAGAAATCATCAAAGTCAGAGCTGAACTGAATGAAACTGGGATGTGAAATAACATACAAAAATCAATGGATCCTGAAGTTCGTTCTTTGAAAGGATAAAGAAGATCGATAGACCACTAGCTAGATTAATAAAGAAAAAAAGAAGATGTAAATAAGCACTATCAAAAAGGACAAAGGAGACATTACCAATAATGTCACAGAAATACACAAAACTCTCAGAGACCACTGTGAACACCTCCATGCACACAAACTAGAAAAGTCAGAAAAAAATCAGTAAATTCCTGGAAACACACAACATCCCAAGTTTGAACCATAAAGAAATTGAAACCCTGAACAGACCAGTAACAAGTTCTAAAATTGAATTAGTAATAAAAAACCTATCAACCAGAAAAAGCCCAGGACCTGATGGATTCACAGACAAATTATATCATATACATCAAGAAGAGCTGGTGCCATTTCAACTGAAACTATTCCAAAAAAAAAAAAAAAAAAAATGAGGAGGAAAGACTACTCCCTAACTCATTGTATGAGGCCAGTATTATCCTTATACTAAAACCTGGCAGAGACACAACAACAACAAAAAACTTCCAGCCAATATCCTTGATGAAAATAGATGCAAAACTGCTCAACCAAACACTAGCAAACCAAATCCAGCAGCACATAAAAAAGCTAATTCACCAGGAACAAGTCAACTTTATCCTTGGGATACAAGACACATTCATCATAGGCAAATCAATAAATAAATCAATCAATAAATAAAATACCCTGCATAATCATCTCAATAGGTGTAGAAAAGGCTTTTGATAAAATTCAACATCCCTTCATGTTAAAAACACTCAAAAATCTAGGCATTGAAGAAACACAATTCAAAATAATGAGAGCCACCTATGCCAAATCCACAGCCAACATCAGCCTGAATGAGCAAAAACTGGAAGCATTCCTCTTGAAAAGAAGAAAAAGACAAGGACGCCTTCTCACACCACTCCTATTCAACATAGTACTGGAAGTCTGAGCCAGAGCAATTAGGTAAGAGAAGGAAATAAAAGGCATTCAAATAGAAAGAGAGGAAGTCAAACTATCTCTGTTTGGAAACAATATGATTCTATGTCTAGGAAATGCCGTATTCTCTGACCAAAAGAGCCACAAAAAGAATAAAATACCTACTAATATAGATAGCCAGGGAGGTAAATTATCTCCACAATGAGAATTACAAAATACTGCTCAGGTCAGGTACGGTGGCTCACGCCTGTAATCCCAAAACTTTGGGAGGCCGAGGCAGGCGGATCATGAGGTCGGGAGATTGAGACCATCCTGGCTAACATGGTGAAATCCCATGTTTACTAAAAATACAAAAAAATTAGCCAGGCATAATGGCATGCACTTGTAGTCACAGCTACTCGGGAGGCTGAGGCAGGAGAATCGCTTGAACCCGGGAGGCGGAGGTTGCAGTGAGCCGACATCACACCACTGCACTCCAGCCTGGTGACAGAGTGAGACTCCATCCCCCCACCACTCGCAAATAAATAAATTAATTAATTAATTAATAATTAAATTAAAAATACCCTTCGAAGATATCAAAGATAACACAGAGAAATGGAACAACACTTCATGTTCCTGGATAGAAAGAATTAACATGGTTAAAATGACCATACTACCAAGAGCAATTTATAGATGCAATGTCATTCCTATCAAACTACCAATGACGTTCTTCACATAATTACAAAAACAATTTTAAAATTCATATGGTACCCAAAAAGAGCTCTAATAGCCAAGGCAATCCTAACCAAAAAGAACAAAGCTGGAGGCATTATGCTACCCAACTTCAAACTGTACTACAAGGCTGCAATACCCACACAGCATGGTACTGGAATGAAAATAGTCACATAGAACAAAGGAACAGAACAGAGGTCCCAGAAATAAAGCTGCTCACCTACAACCATATAATCTTTGACAAAGTCAACAAAAAATATCAATGGAGAAAGGACTCCCTATTCATGAATGGTGCTGGGATAGCTGGATAGTCATATACAGAAGATTGAAGCTAAACCCCTTCTTTATACCATATACAAAAATGAACTTAAAATGGATTAAAGACTAAAATGTAAGACCTAACATTATAGAAACTCTGGTAATGTACCTAGGAAATACCATTCTGGACATAGCCCCTGGCAAAAATTCATGATGAAGACCCCAAAAGCAATTGCAACAAAAACAAAAATTGACAAATGGGACCTTATTACACTAGAGTTTCTGCACAGCAAGATAAACTATCAACAGAGTAAGCTGACAACCTACAGAATGGGAGAAAATATTTGCAAACTATACATCTGACAAGGTCTAATATGCAGACTCTATAAGAAACTTAAGAAGCAAAAAACAAACAACTTTACTAAAAAATGAGCAAAGGACATGAAGAGACACTTTTCAAAAGAAGACATATATGCAGCCAACAAGCGTATTAAAAAAATGCTCAATGTCACTAATAACTAGGGAAATGCAAATCAATACCCTCATGAGATAGCATCTCACACCAGTCAGGATGATTATTATTCAAAAGTCAAAAAATAGCAGATGCTGGCAAAGTTGCAGAGAAAAGGGAATGATTATACACTGCTGGTGGGGAGGTAAATAAGTTCAACCATCGTGGAAAGCAGTGTGGTAATTTCTCAAAGAACTTAAATCAGAATTATCATTATAACCAACAATACCATTATTAGGTATACAAGCAAAGGAATAGAACTTATCTTACCATAAAGACACATATACACATATGTTCATCACAACACTATTCACAATAGCAAATTCATGAAATTAACCTAAATGCCCATCAACAGTAGACTAGATTAAGAAAATGTAGTACATTTACACCATGGAATGCTATGCAGTCATAAGAAGGAATGAGAGCACATCATTTGCAACAACATATATGGAGCTGGAGACCATAATCCTAAGCAAACTAGTACAAGAACAGAAAACAAAATACTGCATGTTCTCATTCATAAGTGAGAGCTAAACATTGAGTATACATGGAAACAAAGTGACAACAAAAGTCACCAGGACCAGCATGAGGGTAGAAGGTGGGAGGAGGGAGAGAATCAAAAAACTGCCTATTTGGTACTATGCTTATTTCCTGGGTGACAAAATAATCTGTGTATCAAACCCCCATGACACACAATTTAACTATATAGCAAACCTGCACATGTACCCCTGAACCTAAAATAAAAGGTTGAAAAAAAAAAAAAAAAAAAAAGCAAAAGAAAGTGGCAAATAACTTCAAAAGATGCTTCAAAAATGTTTCCCTTCCTTTGGGTCATACCATCCATATCATTTGTCGAATGTGTGATAGAATTTTTATTATATTAGCAAACATTCTTTATAATTCCATGGTAACTTTATATTAAGGAGCCACAGCGATTGAAAACATCAGATATTTTCTTGCCATATTAATGCTGAAGGGATCTATGGAAACCAAGTAAACCAAAATAAGAGCTTTGGGTTCATCATGCTCTGCTTCAGAGACACATTTAGCTTCTGCGCTTCTGGAATCTAAATTTTCTGGATATGTTAATCTTTTAGAAATTTAATATTTGAGAAATCTAATTTCTTTGTAAATATAATGGCCCTAAATGATGGCTATTTTCTAGTGGATTTGGGAAGAAGATACAAAATTATAAACAAAGGTTTTTAGCATCATGATTGGCATGGAATAAGAACTCAATAAATGTTAATTCTTTTTCTCCAATTCACTGAGAATAATTCCAATGCACAGAGAGTTGTAGAAAACAATGGAAAGTGAGTTTAAAATAATTGTAATGTCTTTTGAAAATTGTCTTGGCTTATATTTTAAGATATAAATTATTAAAGTCACAAAAGAGCAAAATGAATAGATTTTCAGACAAACGAAAGATCTTTTAGTATATATTTTCAATTTTAAGAAGTTAAAAATGCATGTTTTAAATTACAGCATATCCCTTGGAAAATAGTAAAGTGACACATAATAATGAGCTTCTGAGAAGAAAAATAAGTTAATAAATACTGGATTCATCCAAAAAAAGTAATAGAGAAAAATTTGTGTGAAATAGAAGAAAAATAGAAAAACAAGTAAGAATATAGTACATTTAAATACATACATGCACACACACACACACACATATATATATCAATAATTAAATTTAATGAAAACAGTGTAAATAGAACATTTAAATGATAAAGTGTGGCAGACTGGTTAAAATAATAAAATCCAACTATATACGTGTAGGAAACATATGCTAAATATATGTACAAAATATTTGAAAGTAAAATTTTCAAAAATATATATTATTTCAAAGCTAACTAAACAAACTAAAACATCTTGGTGCATATTTATTAGTATATATTAAGTATATATTATATTATGTTATTCAATATTATATTCACACAAAATAACAGTTATTGCATAGCAAAATTATTAGTTATAATGAGGTTCATTTAATAATGATAGAAATGTCACTCTACCATGAAGACATAAGAAATTCCAAGTAAGTAAGCAATCATTTCATTGTTATTCTTTCCCATGTAACAAAACCACTTCAACAGTTAGTAACTTTAAATAATAATTTATTGGCCAGGCACGGTGGCTCATGCCTGTAATCCCAGCACTTTGGGAGGCTGAGACGGGCGGATCACAAGGTCAGGAGATTGAGACCATCCTGGCTAATGAGGTGAAACCTTGCCTCTACCAAAAATACAAAAAATTAGCCAGGTGTGGTGGTGGGTGCCTGTTGTCCCAGCTACTCGGGAGGTTGAGGCAGGAATATGGCATGAACACGGGAGGCAGAGCCTGCAGTGAGCCGAGATCCTGAGGCGCCACTGCACTCCAGCCTGGGCAACAGAGCGAGATTCCATCTCAAATAATAATAATAATAATAATAATAATTTATTATTTTTCATGATTCTGAAGGTTGAGCTCAACTACGTGGTTTGCACTCAGGGTCTCCTGTATATGATCTGCAATCAGATGGCAGCTAGTGATAAAGACATCTGACAGCTCAACTGAATTGGATGTCCCAAGTGGCTCATTTGCAAGACTGGCAATTATTCTGGCTACTTCCTTGAAGTGTAGGTAAGTTTGTACACTGGAGGATTTGCATATGGCCTTAACTAAGGTCTTGGCCGTCTTACATGACAGTGGCCGGATGAATGTTCCATGATTTTCAGGTACATGCTGAAAAGCTTCTTAAGATCAGTCTTGGAAATCCCAGAGCATCACTTCCGTGGCATTCTACTAGTCAAGCAAGTCGCTAAAGCAAGATCAGGGTCAAGGAGAGATAGACTAGAGTCCTCCTCTTGATAGGAGAAAAATCTGATGTGTAGAGGGAAGGAAGATATTGATTGTGGTGTCTTTGGCTACTCTCCCCAATAGAACCTAACAGCATAGATTCAAACTATATTCATAAAAACTGATCAAAATATAATGAAAAATAGACAATCATAATCACATTATAATCCATGATGAAAACAGAAATTTTTTTTCCTTTCAAGATGAAACAAGTAACCATTCTATCCAGCATTTTACTGAAAATATCTAATGAAGTAAGATAAGAACAAAACACAGAATAAGCAAGAATTAGAAGGGATGAAATAAAATATCCATGATTTATATAAGACAATTTTATGTACATACAGACTCTAAACTATTCTACATTAGACTATAATAATAATGTGGTGTGTATAGCTCATTCACTTGATACAAAAAAATCTGAATTTTGTCACTGTTTTGTTATAGGTAAAAATTAAGTGAAAAATTCTACCATTTACAATAGCATCAAAAAAATTAAATACTTTGTAATAAATCAAATGAAACAAGAATGAACCCTACGCAAATACAATGTGTAACATAAAATATTGAAAGAAATTTAAATCAATCTAAATAAACAAGATATATTCCATGTTCATGAATTGAATAACTCATATTGTTAGGACATTAGTCTTCCCAGATATTTGTAAATTTAGTGAGCTTCCAATCAAGTTATTAGTAGGTTTTATTATAGAGATCAACCGGATCATGTTATAATTCATGTGGAAGTACATATACATTTTGCTCAATGTTGGCCAAAATAATTTTAGAAATCAAAATTAAAATTGAGATTTTATACTATTGACTCTCATTTTATTATAAAATATATTAATTAAAACAATAATTATTGTATATAAAGATATGTGGACCAATATAACTGAAAACAGTGTTCAAAAACAGATGAACATGGAAACTTGATTCTATGAGAAAACTAGCGTTATTGAGAAGTAGAAAAAGAATAAGTCTTTTTAAAAACTGGCCAGTATCACTATGGAAAAAAATTAGTTTTCATTTTTGAAGGAAAGCATACAATGAAATCTATACAGGTAGACTATAGACCTAAAATTTAAAGTTAAAAAAATAAAGCTTTGAAGAAAAAACATAGGAGAATATATTTATTACCTGAATTTTTTAAATGCTCCTTAATCCTTATATATAAAGAACTAGCTAGAATATGAAATATGTTAAAATTGAGCTAATAAAAATTCCTGTACAAAAAAGGCACCATTCATGGCCGGGTGTGGTGGCTCGTACCTGTAATCCCAGCTTTTTGAGTGGCGGAGGCGGGTGGTTCACAAGGTCAAGAAATGCAGACCATCCTGGCCAACATGGTGAAACCACATCTCTACTGAAAATACAAAAAAATTAGCCAGGCCTGGTGGCATGCACCTGTAGTCCCAGCTACTCAGGAGGCTGAGGCAGGAGAATCCCTTCAACCCAGGAGGTAGAGGTTGCAGTGAGCTGAGATTGTGCCACTGCACTCCAGCCTGGTGACAGAGCAAGACTCCTTCTCAAAAAAAAAAAAAAAAAGGCACCATTCAGATAACAAAAAGGTAAATTATATAATAGAAGAAGGTATCTGAAATATATTTTTTAAAATTATATCACAATATATTTATCAAAATCCAGTAAATCAAAAATAAAATACACAGTCAAATAACAAGATAATTGACAAAAGGCTTAAACAAGTGTTTCACAAAACATAAGAGCCAAATAACCAATAAATATTGGAAACTTGTTCAGTGTGCACAAGAACAGTGCAACTTAAAACCACACATGTGTAATATAAACACACACGAATAGAAAAGCAAATGAAAACACCACCACAAAAACAAAAGCCTACAAATCCTGTGGAAGATGTGGAGCGAAGGGAACTCATGTATTGCTGGTAAGAGTGCGACTGGGTGTAAGCATTTTGGAAAACAGTACCTATTGAGGCAGAATGCACTTAAAAACCATGCATATATGTGTCTAAGAATGTTTGAGGCAGAACAATGCTAATCACGCAAAATACGAAATAACCCAAATATCCATCTGCACTAGGATTGATGAATTGCAGTATATTCCCACCGTAATTACTATGAAGAATTAAAATGAATGAACTACTTTCATATGAAACATGGAAAAATATGGGCAAAACAAATTTAGATAGTTAGAGACACACAATAGTACATACCATATGGTTCCACTTAAATAATGTTCAGGAATATGCTAAACTTAAAAGTCAGGACAGTGTTAACCTTTCTTAAGTATGGGAGTGATTGATGGGGAAGGCAAATCAGGGTCTTCTGTGTGAAATAATAGATGGATATTGTTTTAAGTTGGTAGGTATTATGGTGTTGGTTACACAACAAAATAAAACTGATTCACCACATATTATGTTATGCCCTGACTCTTAAAATGGAACTGTCTTTAAGTCTAACCCTGGCTAAATGCAAAGATCCCATCTACAAGTCTTGAAAGAACCACCATTATAAAGTGTGTTCAGAATATTGAATGCCAGGGATTTTATTTTCTTAACATTAACCTTCACTTCATTCTCGAGCAGTCTTTTTTTTTTTTTTTTTTTTTTTTTTTTTTTTTTTTTTTTTTTTTTTTTAAACGGAGTCTTGCTGTGTCGCCCAGGCGGGAGTGCAGTGGTGCGATGTTAGCTCACTGCAACCTCCACCTCCCAGGTTCAAGTGCTTCTCCTGCCTCAGCCTCCTGAATAGTTGGGATTACAGGTGCCTGCCACCACGCCCGGCTAATTTTTGTAATTTTAGTAGAGATGGGGTGTCACCATGTTAGCCAGGCTGGTGTCAAACTCCTGACCTCAGGCAATCCACCCACCTCAGCCTCCCAAAGTGCTGGGATTACAGATGTGAGTCACCACACCTGGCCCAAAAAGTCTTAATTAATGCAAATATTATCCTTCTGTTGAAAAGTAAATTCCAAAGTTTTACTTATTTTTCCTAATTCTGCATTCCAGCAGCACACACGAAAAGACAGCTTTCTCCTATTAGGACATTCCCACATATGTGAGAAACAAAATGTTAAGTTTATTTTAAGTATTTATATCTCTATGGCTTCTGCATTCACATACAAAATTCAAGTTTAACATTTCTGCTAATTTCCTTAGCTAAAATTTTCCGGAAAGAAAAAATTTTAGTGAATTCCTGCTAAGAAATGTCAGACCAAAAGATTAGTACTGCCCTAGGTTTGAAAGGTCAGTGGGTTTGTTAAAGAGGGAGGGAGAATGATTTCCTGAAGCAGTCTTCACCATCAGAAATGTCCTATCTGGTTCCCAGAAACCCAAATCTTCAGACAGCTCACAAGGCAATATTTATAAATCTTTTATGACAGGGTCAAGGCTAGAGTATTGCAGTACAAGCTATCATGTCTGGAAATAACATATAGGCCCTGCTGAAAGGTATCATGGTTAGCCCAGTATACATTGTAAGAAAGCAGTATCACCTCCACTAGTATTTTCCAATCACTACAGAAGAGCCTTGAGGATTATTATAATTGAATTCCACCTTTGTTAATAAATACCCTGGTGGGGCGCAGTGGCTTATGCCTGTAATCCCAGCACTTTGGGAGGCTGAGGCAGATGGATCACAAGGTCAGGAGATCAAGACCATCCTGGCCAACACAGTGAAACCCCATCTCTACTAAAAATACAAAAAATTAGCTGGGCATGGTGGCAGGCACCTGTAGTCCCAGATATTTGGGAGGCTGAGGCAAGAGAACTCTGGAGGCAGAGCTTGCAGTAAGCCGAGATTGCGCCACTGAACTCCAGCCTGGGTGACAGAGTGAGACTCTGTCTAAAAATAAATAATAAATAAATAAATAAATAAATAAATACTCTGTAATTAACTGCATAATGACTCATGGAAGTATGTTCAAATAATCCTCAGAGAAATTAAAAGCCTGATCATATTTTTAATATTTTTATCACAAAATGTCTAAATTAATGATTCAAGATCATATAGATAATCAATTTTCAAAGAAAATATTTTTATACTGATGCTTGTATAGTTTTTATAAAATCATGCAGTCTTGATCCCATATGCATAAAATAGATAAAGTGTATGTTTTAAAAGCATTGGGAAAAACATGTCTCAGAAGAATTTCCACTTCTGATATTAAGCAAATATGACACCATGAAAATTATTCTGATTCAAAATGCCAAAAACCCTGGATTGAAAATAGCAATTTTTTTTTTTTTGAAGCACAGCTGTAGTCATAAATTGGTTAAAAAAAAAAATCCCTTGAACCCCAAAATGGAGAGGATACTGGAAGACAGAGTGATGAAGTGCAACTGAACTATAGATGTCCTGGGAAGACCTTCTGATCTCAGAACCAAAAGGCTTGCAGTTTAACTACTTTTCCAAGAACTGGAGATGATACTTTGAGTTTACAAAATGTGAGGTTAAAACTGAAACCTACACAAAACAAAGATGTTAGCCACCAGGGTACCAGGAAAAATATGCCCAAGGGGTATCACTGGAACTCTTCTGTTTGTATTGGCTCTGGATAGGAAAAATATCAGTCGTGAAAACTTGAAAACTTTGCCCTGACTTTATGTGGCTTTAGAAGTTGAGTTTAAAGTAATAGTATATTATGGGAAGGCCCAAACTAAGCAATTACTTTAAATTTCAGTAAGATATTGGCATCTCAATTCATCTGAAAATGCAGCTTTTCTCTGAAGAGCAAGCTTCACAGGATTTCTACAGATAACATCTTGCCAAGAAGGCTCATAATCCTAAATCATCAAACACACAGGAAGCAACCATGAGTGAGAATTGGTAGAAACAACCCACAGCAGAATTAATCTGCTCAAATAATTTAGGTTTTTACTACTCACACGTAGACTACAAATACTTATATATCAATGTTTAAATGAAATGAAAGTTTAATTTATCTCCATCATCTAAGAACAAGGTACTATCAAATAAGTTTAAGTATATTTGATGCAGAATTAAGTGCAATTTCTAGACTTTACAAATATAATCATTAATGATAAGAGTCTAGTGTGAAGTTAAACAATCAAGTAAATATGAATAATGAAAGAATTAATGAGAGTGGATGCAGATGAAGAAATAACTCAAATTTGCAGCATTCTTTTTACAAAAAGCAGAAATAAGAAGTGAAAAAACAATAGTGGGTGATAAATTGAAAGGGTCCCAAATTTCCCTTATTAGACTTCAAAAAGAGGGAAAAAGGGAAAGTGAAGAATAGTCTATATTTTAAAAATATAACTGAGAATTACCACAGAACTGATAAAAACAAGGCATATCCCAAACAAAACACATTATTTTTTTTTATTTTTTACTAAAGAAGATTGTATTTTTTACAGATGACTGCAACAATACGCATTTAAACTCTTTGCTATAATGTGACGATAACTCTCTTCCACTAAAAAAGGAAATCAAATTCTCTTCTCCTTGAATCTGGGAACACCTTAAGATTTGTTTGTGACCAACAGGATGTAGAGGAGATGATGCTACTTGACTTCTGCAGCTTTGTCAGAAAAGACCACTGCTTCTTCTTCTCCGTAAATGCTCGCTCCTGTAAGTTCCCCCTCAGAAATCTCCCTCTTGGAACTGAGACACATGCTGAGATGCCAACCCTAAGCCACATGGAGAAGCCACAGGTAGGTGCTCTACTTAGCTGATGAAGCTGAGCTCAGCCTTACAGTCATCGCAGCCAACGTGCCGGACAAATACATGAACAGGCTCCCTGAAGATTCCAGTCCTCCAAGTTCAAGTCTTCCCTGCTGAGGCCCTAGACATTTCTGAGCAGAGACAAGCTATCCCTGCTGCGCCCTTTCTGATTTCATGACCTATATATTTCCTGAAAACATAGTGAAACGGTTGTTTTTTGTCACTATATATAGGACACTAACTGGAGTATTTACCCTTACCTAAACATGTGGAAATTTCATTGAAGAATAACAAAGGAAATTGGATGATCTTAAAAATCTATCTGATAATTTGCTATTAAAATACTTATTTAAAAAAATATATATCAAGAGTATGCAGAAAACAACAACAAAAGCACAAACCTGATAGAAAAAAATGTACAAAACTGGCAAAAGCCTTGAAAAGATACTTAAAATCTATATGGTCAATAAGCATTAAATACTTCTTTACATTAGTCATTGGGGAATATAAATGAAAACTGTGTGTAATGCAGCTCACCATACCACAAAGGCTAAATTGAAAAATACCAAGTGTTAGGGATATATAAAGTAACTGGAACCCATACTGTTGTTTAAAGTATAAATTTGTACAACTCTTTCAGGAAATGTTTTTGAAGTGCTTACTAATGTGGAATATGCCTAAATTGTAACGCAGTGAATTCAACTTTTAGCTGTAACAGCAATAAAATTATGTACGTACATTAACCAACCAAACAAAAACAAAACAAGTACTAGAATATTCATAACTGTTACTGTGAACCTAAATGTCATCAAAAGCAAAATGGGTAAATATACTTTAACACAGTCAAACTGTGTAATACTATGTAGTAGTGAGAATGAACAAACCAGCACAAATAGATGCGTATAAATATTACAAACACAATGTTTAGCAAAAGAAGAATAACACAAAAGAGGACGTATTGTAATCCATTAATGCAAATCAAAAAGCAGGCAAAAAGTAATATACTTAATTACAAGACTGAATTCTATGTACCATTTAGAGGAAAGGGCTTAATAATTCTAAGGGAGTCCAAGAGCAGAGGTTCTGAGGCTGAGGGTGTTGGTAATACCCTATTTCTTTGTGGATGGGGGCTGATTATTTTGTGGCTCAGAAATGACACTCCAAAATTAAAATAATACTTCAAAATGAAAGCCACAAAATTCACCTCAGAAGCAAAAGTTTATCGCTGACCGTCACTTGCCCTCCTGTCTCATTGTCCCCTGAGGCTAGCCACAGAAATCATCCCAGTTCCCCAAGGCAGTTATACAAAGTGGAGTGAAAATGTGGTACATATATACCATGTGATACTATGTAGCCATTAAAAGGAAGGTGATCATGTCCTTTGCAGGGACAAGAGTGGAGCTGGAAGCCATTATCCTCAGCAAACTAACACAGGAACGGAAAACCAAACACCACATGTTCTCACTTACAAGTGGGGACTGGACAATGAGAACGCATGGACACAGGGAAGGGTACAATACACATGGGGGCCTTTGTGGGTGGGGTGGGGAGAGGGAGAGCATTAGGAAAAATAGCTATGCATGCTGGGCTTAATACGTAGGTGACAGATTGATAGGTTCAGCAAACCACCGTGACACACATTTGCCTGTGGAACAGACCTGCACATCCTGCACATGTACCTCAGAACTTAAAATAAAAATTAAAAAGAAAAAAAGAATCTAGAATCCCTTTTCCCCAAAGCCAGTCATAAAGCTTAAAAATAATAGTGTAACTTATACCTTTCTGCATAAAAACTGGCCATAAAGAAATGATCTGACCTATCTTGTTTGATTGTAGGTCATAAGACTCATTCCAGAGAGAGTCCTGCCCCATACCAGGAAGGAAGGAATGCTGCACAGAGAGGCAAAGAAGAATCTAAACAGACAGCCTAAACCCTTGCTGAGTTTCCCCACTCAGTCTTCTATCATTCGATCATACCATTTGGGTCCAATAATATTTCTACACAGCTGTCCATACTTTGTCTAACCTAAACAAAAAATGGACAGTTTCCCATGTATCTTCGGGTCTTCATTCTGAAGGCTCTCGTGTCATGTAAAACTGCGACCAAATAAATTTGTTTGCCTTTTTTCCTATTAGTCTGCCTTTTGTTTGCTAATTTGCAGCAAACACTCAGAATGTAATGGGAAAGTTTTCCCTTGGCCCCTACAATTACATCAGTTTCATTTGTGGAAATTCATAGTTGTAAACTTATAGTATGTGTATGTTTTTGTATATTTAATATATTTCTGTAGCTGGACGAGCTGCAGACAAAACTCCTCAGACACCAAGTTAAAGAAGGAAGGGGTTTATTCAGCCGGTGGCATTGGCAAGACTCCTGTCTCAAGAGCCAAGTCCCCCTGAGTGAGCAATTCCTATCCCTTTTAAGGGCTCACAACTCTAAGGGGGTACATGTGAGGGGGTCATGATTGATTGAGCAAGCAGGGGATACATGACTGGGAGCTGCATGCACTGGTAATTAGTTCAGAACAAAACAGGATAGGGATTTTCACAGTGAATTGCTATACAATGTCTGTAATCTATAGATAACATAACTGATTAGGTCAAGGGTCCACCTTTAACTACCAAGCCCAGGGTGCAGTGCTGGGCTGTCTGCCTGTGGATTTCATTTCTGCCTTTTAGTTTTGACTTCTTCTTTCTTTGGAGGCAGAAATTGGGCAGAAGACAATATGAGGGGTGGTCTCCTCCCTTATTCCCCCCTTTTGATACTCTCACTCATTTTATTAGCAGGAGTTCTCACTTTCATTTTCACTACCCATGTCTTCTTGCAACACAGATTGATAGTGATTCGCATAATACACTTGTGCTGAAGTATTTTGGTGAACTAAGGTAACAATGAAGCTTTTTATCATTTGAAGAAGTACAGGTAGCAAACAAGGGAGCACTAGGCAGGTTCCTATTATTATTATTATAACTCCTATTATAAGAGTTTTAAATCCTCCTAGTGCTGGGAACCATTTTCCAAACATGGCCCTAGGATCAAATCCATGCCACACTTGCATGGGCACATGTGCCAGTTTTGTCATATCTCTAACTATGTCTTCAACTACTTGCCCTTGATCAAATATTTGTAGACAGCAATTAGTAAGGTTAAATTTTCCATAGATCCTTCCATCAGCTGCTAGCAAGTAGTCAAGAGCCTATCTATTTTGATAGATAGCATTTCTCATCTAAGTTTCTTGCCAGGCCAGAATAGTCAAGGCTCTGCCAGTTTTGTTAGTGATTATTTCTAATACAGCTTGTAACTGTACAATTTGGTTGATCATGTAAATGGGGGTCCAGTATCACCATGAGCCGTCTTGTGCCCAAGTCGCAGGCTCATAATATAGTATGATTCTCACAGGGGGCCATTCATCAACTTTTCAAATTCCTATAGCCATGCTTCTCTTTTTGTGGGAAGCATAGACAGGGAAACTCAGGAGTTTGCCTGTTTTTATGGGCAGTAAGAAGAAAGATGGTTTAACTACCTGTCCACTGGTCAGGTAATTTGGCATAAGCTCTATTACCACCTATCCAGTATAATCCAGTGAGGGCTGTCCAGTCCCAGTGGGACTCTGGGTGGGTCCACACAGTTTGCAACTTTGGGAATTTGCTAAGTGGATTCCTCTCTGTTCGATTTGAACTTCACCAAGTGACTGTTTTTGTGGTACCATTATACAGTTTCTGTCCCAGACAATTAAGTCATCCTGTGGGGTGAGTGAATTCTTTTCCTTCTCTAGCTATGCAATATTATCCAATAATTGAGGCTTTTAGGACCCAGAAATTATCAGAGTGATTCTTTTGAGCTGGGAATTCATCAGGAACTGGATCCGTAGATACTAATTCTCAGGCTTCCCATGACCATTGATCTCCCATTAAAGTTCCTCCACATATACAATATGAAGTGACATTGAGAGACTGGGCTACATGCTCGGCTAATCGCAAAAACAAATTTCTTGTTTTTCCTGGAATTTCTGGTACTGGTATATTTAGTTCATCATAGAAAGTTTGAAACAGTGACTCAGGAGAGTGTTTGTAAACTTCTCCTAGAACCAAGATATTTACTTGAGGATTCAGTCCAGCCCCATCAATTCCTAAGGTCGCACGCTCCCCTTTTTTCCAGAGAGGATAAAGGGTATAGGCTTACTAGCTCTAAGGGGTTACATTGTCCCTTAGTGCAGGAAGGGCCATCTTTTTTCCTTTCTGAAGGTGGACTGGATCCTTTTCATTTTTTATCCAAGTGGCCCAAATGACACAAGACCAGTATCCACATTCATTTCCACACAGTCCTAATTCATGACAAATATACTTATTTTCAGTCATATAACCTTTTTTCCCAACTAAAAGAGCCACATCCCCTTCCTAAATTATTGCTATTAATGACGACACAGGCATCACATTTCAAGATTATGCATTTGGGCACCCCTTTTTCTTCTGTTCTGGCTAATACTTTACTTATATCATTTATGAGTCCCCACTAGTCTTGGGTCCTTAATCTTATTTCAAAAACTGTGGACATGGGAGGCTCGGAGGGGTCATAACACACATCTGGTCGGTCATTTCCTGGGCTACATACCTTGTACTGAGTGTCATTATATAAACATGTTCCTTTTAAATGTCCTAGGCATTCATAGTAACTATAGAACAGAAAGATTGTTTTAACTTGTTGCCCTACCTCAGTAACCTGATGTATTCACTGAGAGCAGTCTTCCATGCGGGGAGAATCAGCAGAAGTTTTTACTATACAAATCCAAATTATAAGGAAAATGAGTCCCACGATGATTCTCCTCATGCTTCGGCCATGCGTAGACCAGTCAGCTTCCGGGTGACACTGGAACAGGGCTTGTCATCTTCCTCAGAGTCACTTTGCAGGATTGTCCGGGCTCTGTTTTGCCTCCCAGGTTTCATCAGCTGCAGGTTTCACACGGCTGTGGTGAATCCAGGCTGGGATTCCTTCTACCTTTATAGCCGTGGGGGTGGTCAGGATGACGGTCTGAGGTCCTTTCCACCGTGGCCACAAAGGGGTTACGTTCCAGTCTTTGATCCACAAGTGATCACCTGGAGAGAAAGGGTGAATTGGGGAGAATAAGCTGATGGGACACTTCTCATTTACCCAAGTTGAGATTGTTTGTGTAATTTTTCCTAAAGCCTGTAGCTGTCGCTGTAATTCAATTTCACCTAACTCTCGGGAAGTGCCTGGAAGCTCCCATAGTATAGGAGGAGGCCTATGATACAGTATTTCATAAGGGTAGTATCCTGTTTTCTTAGAAGGAGTGCATCTAATTTTAAACAATACCATAGGAAGAGCCTATATCCTCTTTAATCCAGTTTTCTGACATACTTTCCCTAAATTATTTTTGACAGTCTGATTCATTCACTCCACCTTTCCAGAACTCTGAGCTTGGTAGGCAGCATGTAGCTTCCAAGTGATTCCTAAGGCCTTTGCTGTCTTCTGTACCAAGTCAGCCACAAATGCCAGCCCGTTATCTGAGCCAATTCGTACGGGCAGTCCAAACCTAGGAATAAGATCTCGGAGAAGCACACAGGTCGCCTCGTAGGCCTTTTCAGTTCATGTTGCATAAGCCTCCACCCACCCAGAGTAAGTACACACAAGAACTAGCAAATACTTGTTAACTCCACATTTCAGCATTTCTTTGAAACTCACCTGAAGATCCTCAAAAGGAGACGCTCCATAAGCTTGCATGCTGGGTGGAACAGAGGGGCCTTGCCTCGCATTGTACTGTCAGCAAGTAACGCACCATTGTTCTACTGCTTTGGCAAGGGCTGGCAAGTGTGAGACATAGAAGTACCAGCCTGGCGGGGCGCGGTGGCTCAAGCCTGTAATCCCAGCACTTTGGGAGGCCGAGACGGGCGGATCACGAGGTCAGGAGATCGAGACCATCCTGGCTAACACGGTGAAACCCCGTCTCTACTAAAAATACAAAAACTAGCTGGGCGAGGTGGCGGGCGCCTGTAGTCCCAGCTACTCGGGAGGCTGAGGCAGGAGAATGGCGTAAACCCGGGAGGCGGAGCTTGCAGTGAGCTGAGATCTGGCCACTGCACTCCAGTCCGGGCGACAGAGCGAGACTCCGCCTCAAAAAAAAAAAAAAAAAAAAAAAAAAAAAAGAAGTAGCAGCCTAACAATTTTTCAAGTGACTCTTGACCTACATGAGTGGTTTCATGCACGGCCAATATGACTGTGGCTCCTAGCAACTGCGGCACAGCTACCCTCCCATCTGGCAGTCTGATCCATTCTCCTTTTATTACTTGCCCCTCTTCTATGTGGAAGAAGTCTTTTTCTTCCTCAGAATAGGTAGGTACCAGGTCAGGTGTTTGAGGGAGTAAGGGGCTACTACCGATGCCTGGTAAGGGGTAGATGCTGCTTTTCGAGCTCCTGAATCAGCTCAAGAGTTTCCTAAGGCCACTGAGGTGGAGGCTCGCTGGTGTCCCCTGCAGTGCATGACTGCCACACTCTAAGGTTTCCACACTGCCTCTAATAATTGTAGAATTTCTTGTTGATATTTTATGTCCTTTCCCCCAGAGTTTAACAGACCCTTTTCCTTATATAATGCTCCATGCACTTGGAGGGTTAGAAAGGCATATCGAGAATCAGTGTAGATGTTTACAGTCTTACCTTCAATGAGTTCTAGAGCCTGAGTTAAAGCAATGAGCTCAGCCTTCTGGGCTGAAGTGCCCTGTGGCAACAGTTTGGCTTCAATGACAGCATCCAAAGTTACCACCGCATATCCTGCACTTCTTTCTCCTTGTGGGTTGATGAAGCTGCTTCCTTCCATGTATAACTCCAAGTCTACTGATGCCCATGGCTGGTCCCGAAGGTCAGGTCTGCTCAATAGACTGAATCCAACACCTCTACACAGTTATGCTCGACCAGGCTTTCTGATACTGGGAGCAGGGTGGCGGGATTTAGGGTGTTACAGACTTCAGTAGTTATTCGGGGATTTTCACCTAGCAAGCTTTAGTACTTGGTTAATCTAGCATTTGTTAGCCAATGATGTCCTTTGGTATTCATCAAAGTTACCACAGCATGGGGAGCCTTTATATTCAGGTTTTGCCCAAGGGTTAGTTTATCTGCTTCTTGTGCTAACAGGGCTGTTGCTGCCAGGGCCCTTTGACATGGTGGCTAGGCTTTGGAAACCCCATCTAGTTGTTTTGAGAGATAGGCCACTGACCTTGACCAGGGCCCCACACTCTGGGTTAAAACTCCAACTGCCATTTTTTCTCTTTCTGACACATAGAGTGTAAAGGGCTTTGTCAAATCTGGTTGTCCTTGGACTGGGGCCAACATAAGTTTTTCCTTTAACTTACAAAAGGCTTGCTGTTGTAGAGACCCCCATTCAAAAGTCTCCCAGTCTCCCTCACTTTGTAATCCCATACAAAGGTTTGGCTAGTACTGCAAAGTTTGGAATACATAATCTGAAAAACCCCACAGCCCCTAGGAATTCCCTTACTTACCTTCTGGTTTTACATTCCGGGAGGCTGCAGATGACCTGCTTTCTTTCTGACCCCAGGCTGTGTTCCCCTTTCCGAACAGTGAATCCCAGGTAGCATACCTGCTGTCTGCAGATCTGAGCTTTCTTCTTGGACACCTTATACCCAGAGTCCTCCAGGTGCCGAAGCAGGGCATCTGTCCCTTTTGAGCAGCTGTCTGCTGTGGCGTGTCCTAGCAGAAGTTCACCCACGTACAGGAGCAAGACGCAGCCTACGTCTTTAGCAGGCAACTTTTGCAGGTCTCCAGCCAGGGCCTCTCCGAAGATAGTAGGGTAGTTCTTGAATGCTTGAGGAAGCCAAGTCCAAGGGTACTGAGTAGTGACACCTGACTCCGGATCTTCCCACTGAAAGGCAAACAGCTTCTGGCTCTCAGGAGCTATTCTGATGCTAAAGAAGACATCTTTTAAGTCCATACAGGTAAACCAGCTGTCCTCAGCTGGCAGCAGCCCTAACAACGTGTAAGGGTTAGGAACTGTTGGGTGCAGGTCACTGCAGCTTGGTTGACCAAGTGCAAGTCCTGTACTGGTCGGTAGTCCTTGGTCCCTGGCTTAGGGGCAGGCAGGTGGGGGGTGTTCCATGGAGACTGGCAGGGAACTATAATTCCATAGGCTTTCAAGCATCTGAGATGAACCTGAATTCCTTCAAGAGCTTCTCTGGGAACCGGATACTGCTTTTGTCTAATTGGTTGAGCCTCAGGCTTAACTTCTATGAGTACGGAGGCTTGGTTGACCGTCAGTCCTGGAGGATTATCTTCTGTCCATACTTGGGGCCATTGGTTAGCTAGAGCTGGTTTTATCTTTTGACCTGGCTCGGTTAGAAAAAGTCTCCATTCTTCTTCCTGGGGGACCATAAGGGCCATGATAACTCCTGTTCCTGGTAACTTTAGCTGTAAAAAGTCCTGTTTTGTAAAGGAGATGGTGGCTCTCAGCTTGCTAAACAAGTCTCTTCCTAGCAAGGGCAAGGGACAGTCAGTCATGTACAAAAACTGGTGAACTATCTCATGTCCTCCCCCACCGAGCAGGTCCATGGTAGACAGAAAGCCTTCCTATTGGAAACTCCTGTTGCTCCGATTATATCAATGGTTTTCTTCAATAAGGGGGCGACCGAGGTGGTCACTACTGAATGTTCAGCACCAGTATCCACAAGAAATTTAATGTCCTTGCTCCCAATTGTAATCCTGACCGTGAGCTCCTTGGGGGCACTTAAGCCTGGTCCCCTTCAGTCCAATAGCCCTTCAGCCGGATTGAACGAAGCTCGCTCGTCTTTATCTGAGGTCTTTTGTTCCAAACCACCTTGCTTTCCCTTCAGTTGGGGACACTTATTTTTCCAATGTCCTATTTCCTTACAATAGGCACATTGGTTATATTGCAAGCATGGATGATTAGACTGGGTATTCTTCCCTGAACCCCCCTTTCCCTCTCCTTTTGGGGGAATTTCCTTAATGGCAGCTGCTGGTAAGTCAGCGTTTCGCCTAGCCTGGCGTTTGCCTTCCTTACGGCTTTCTCTGCGGCTTGTTGCATCTCTATTCACAAACACTTGATTGGCTATTTCCAGGAACTGTGAGGTATTCATACCTGCAAACCCAACCTGTTTCTGGAATTTTTTCCTGATATCATCCGCGCTTTGACTAACTAAGGCCATGTTAATCATGCGCTGATTTTCAGGGCTTTCTGGATCAAAAGGAGTGTACATACGGTAAGCCTCATACAGTCTTTTCATAGAATTGTGCTGGACTCTCCTCTTTTCCTTGAATGACCTCAGAGACCTTATTTACATTTGTAGCCTTTTGATCCCCTTTCTTTAGACCTTCTATTAATGCCTCACGGTACCATCTTAGCCTCTCCATATCTGGTCCCTTGTTCAGGTCCCACTGGGGATCTGTTCCTGGCAGTTGAATTCTTATGTATTCTTTGGGGTTTTGGTAATTGACTGGGATGTGCTCCTCTAACCACTTAGTAGCTGCCTAGAGCACACTTCGCTTTCATCTGTATTAAAGAGGTACATGAGCAGCTGGTGGCAATCAGCCCAAGTAGGGTTATGAGTCTGTATAATAGTTTGGAGCAAGTCAATTAAAGCTTGAGACTTTTCAGTGTAAGAAGGAGTATTATTTTTCCAATTGAGGAGGTCAGCAAAGGTGAAAGGTTGATACACAAAGGCACGCCTTTCCATCGTGCGTCCATCCTCATCTATCCTGGCATATCATTGCTCGCTCAGGGGAATTTGGATTCCAGTCTTGGGCTGTAAGCGAGCTGCCAAGGGAGGAGTTTCTCTCACGGTTTCACTTCCTCTCTTATCTACTCTAGGTGGTCTAGGAGTGTGGTCATCTGGTGGAGATGGAGGTGCTGTGGGCCCAGGGGTGGGGAGTCTTTCCTCCTGATAAGAAGGGGATAATGCTGGTACCAGTTCCTGCCATGATTCTTCTGGTGTTAGGTCGGACAGGACTTTTGGTGCTGAATTCCCTCAGCGGGTGGAGCGAGGACCTTCCTTAACTAACTGTCTCTTTGCTATTAGTACTGCTGCTGCCTGTCCTCTTAACCACTGTGGGGGTCCCAAACTAGCTGTAACCAATAATCTACATATGGGAACCGATCTGGGTACCCTGACTTACAGGTTACCCTGTGCCATACCTTCGAGACAAGGGACCTGTCCAGGCTTCCTTCTAATGCTGGCCAGTCTATCTCACACAAAGTTCTAAGTTTTCCTGGTGTCATGGTGACTCCACAGTCTCCCTTAAATCCCTTTTTGAAATTTTTCAACGTAGTTCCTAGTGAATTGGGTTTACTTTGTGCCTGACCCCTGTTTCCTCCAGACAAAACACCACGCTCACACCGCATGCACACCCCAAAACAAAGAATGAGTAAAAAGGGCACAACCACACTTTTAGAGTTTATGCCAAACCAGAATCATAACCAAAATCAGAGTATCAAGAAATCTAAGCGAGGTCAAAACCAAAACCAAAGTATCAAGCAATCCAAGTCAAGTCAAAAACAAAAACCAAAGTGCTGGTACAGGCACACCGTGGGTGATCTGATCAGGCCACGCTTCCACTCAAATAGAGCAGGCAAGTTCCCAACGCCCATCCTGTCAAGCAATTTAAACCAAGTCAAAACAAAACCAAAACCAAAGTGCCGATAAAGACATGCTGTGGGTGATCAGGCCATGCTTCGACTCAAATGGAGTGGGCAAGTTCTCAAGACTAGTCTTACCAAGTGTCAGATGTTCAGTCTCCAAGTATCAGTTCCTTCTCAGTATTCAGCCATTGCCTTGATCCTCCACAGAGACCTGCCACACACTGCTATGGCCAGGCGTCCCACCAGGGCAAATGCCTATCCAGGAGCACTCTCAGGATCCATGTCACTAGGGCTGGGTGGAGTCCCCTGCAAGGATGTTCCACAGGGCAGACTTAAGCTTCCTAAGGAGCTGCCTCGATCATCCCTCAATCACCTCATTTCCTGTCAGGGAACCAAGAAATGTAGCAGTACGAGTGGCAGACAAAACTCCTCAGACACCGAGTTAAATAAGGAAGGGGTTTATTCAGCCGGGGGCATCAGCAAGACTCCTGTCTCAAGAGCCAAGTCCCCCTGAGTGAGCAATTCCTCTCCCTTTTGAGGGCTCACAACTCTAAGGGGATGCCTGTGAGGGGGTCGTGATTGATTGAGCAAGCAGCGGGTACATGACTGGCGGCTGCATGCACTGGTAATTAGATCAGAACAAAACAAGACAGGGATGTTCACAGTGCATTTCTATACAATGTCTGTAAACTATAGATAGCATAACCGATTAGGTCAGGGGTTGATCTTTAACTACCAGGCCCAGGGTGCGGCTCTGAGCTGTCTGCCTGTGGATTTCATTTCTGCATTTTAGTTTTTACTTCTTTCTTTGGAGGCAGAAATTGGGCATAAGACGATATGAGGGGTGGTCTCCTCCCTTATTTCAATTTGAACTTTTTAAAAATAAAAACAATTGTGGAGAATTAAGGTGGATTTCCTACAAAAGAATGAAAATAGCAGCAGGAAGCCATAATGAAGTTAAATATTTTCAGAGAATTAGAAGAAAATAGGTGCCCATCAATAATTTTATGGCCAACTAAATTATTCAATAGAGTGAAAAAAAATACTTTACAAAGAACCAACATGGAGAACACATATCCAAATTAGATATTCCTAAAATAAAGTTTTCTAATGCTGCAGGATTTTTTGAAATACATAAATACATATTTCAGATACCAAAAAATACTGAATCACATATTCAGTATTTTTGGTATCTGAAATACACAAATAAATAGATACCAAAAATTTGAATCAGTATATTGTAGTAGTAGAAAGATATATGGGTATTTAAGACAATTGTCAGCATTTCAAAATGCAATCAGGGTTAAGAAGGGTTAGGATTAGGAAAATCCCAGATTTAAATTCTAAGAATGAAGAAATAATAATATTTAAATTCAGGTTGTCAGCTCTAATATATATTTTTTATATTCCCAAGTGTTTATTTCTTCATCTCAATTAGATTGCAAATTTCTTAAAACAGAAGTCCTTTTTGTGCGAGACCAGGTTGGTCGGGGAGACCCTAACCCAGTGGCACTGGAGGAATGAAAGACACATACACAGAATTATAGAGGTGTGAAATGGGAAATCAGGGGTCTCACAGCTTTCAGAGCTGAGAGCCCCGAACAGAGATTTACCCACATATTTATTAACAGCAAACCAGTCATTAACATTGTTTCTATAGCTATTAAATTAACTAAAAGTATCTACGGGAAATGAAGGAATGGGCCAAATTAACTGCAGCAGGAATGCACCCTTAAGACACAGTTCACTCATGCTAATTCTTTATGGTTGTAGAATGCCTTTAAGGGGTTGGTTTTCTGCCCTGGGTGGGCCAGGTGTTCCTTGCCCTCATTCCCATAAACCCACTACCTTCCAGCTCAGGCGTTAGGGCCATTATGAACATGTTACAGTGCTGCAGAGATTTTATTTATGGCCAGTTTGGGGGCCAGTTTATGGCCAGACTTTGCAGGGCTTACTCCCAACGTTTTTACACCTGATCTTAGCCAAAAGGCCGAAAAGCGATACTCCCAACATTTTTGTTTTGGACTTTTGTTCTTTTTAACTTCTTGAGCAGTAGCATAGTGGTTATTTCACCTTCAAAAGTGATTCTGATATTGAGATGGAATTGCCTGTTAGGTGGTGCATTTAATTTAGTTGTATTCTTTCTGGCCATTATATTATTTTACTTGAAAATTTAGAAATTATCTAAACAAATATATAATTTAAAAATATTAATGCAAGAATAATGGTTTCATGTACTTGTTCAAAGTTTTCACTCCAGTGAAATAGGCTTGTTTGACCACTCAAAAATTGTAAATACAGAACATTTTATGGGTCAATTCACAACTTGTGACCTATACAGTGTTTCTCTTTTGTTAACAATCAAGTTTATTATGAGGTAGCCACCTCATAATGCAGTGATTGAAAGTTTGTACAACAGCGTGTTTAAATATTGGCTTTGTTAGATATCTTGATTCTCTCCCAGAATCACACTTTACCTGAATTTTCCCATTTATAAATATAAAAAATCATAGTAATGTGATAATATATGAATAAATTTATATAACAGAAAGTGTCTAGATTTTAGTAAGTAATCAATGAATGCTATCAATTAATATCATGGAAAATTCTTTGATAGAAAATCATCTATGTCTTTCAAGAATTCCTATGTTTGAATTTGCTTTTAATTTTCTTTATTTTTATTTAATTTTTTTCAGATTTAATTTAAAGTTTACAGGTTAATTTACGTTTATGTTTCAAGAGACCTATTTTGCCATTTGAAGTTATAAATTAGATTATTCTGCTTCAAAAAATCAAAAAAAAATGTTAACATAAAAGACAAAATATTAATAACTAAGTAATTGTACTAATGGTTAATTTTGCAATTAAGTTCAGATTATTTCTTTGTAAAATTTGTATAGAATTAAATTCTCCCACTTTTGAAGTTTTTTTCAACATACTTCAAATAATGAAAAATGTATGCATGAAGTAAAGTTTTTAAAACAGCATTCTATAGTTTCCTTTTTAATCTAGATTTTTTGAACCTTTTTCAAACTAGGCTAACAAACTGACCTTAAGAAATAATGCAGAAAAAAGTTATTTTAGATGAAAGATAACGCCTCAAAACTTGCCCACTTCTGACCATTAAAAGATTTTGATCACTTCTCTACTCATGTTTGATGATGAAGGTGAAAAAACACTAATTAGACTTTTTTAAACTTGCTTAATCTTTTTCTTGTCTATATCTCAGGGAATGTGTTTGATCTGAAGAAGTGATTTAGAATAAATTTCAGTGAGTACAAGCGGAATTTTAAAAAGGTAATGAATTTAACATCTGATGAATTCGAAATTTTATGTAGTTTTGTATAATATCAATTTGGCAATCTCAAACAAAGAAATCTGTCAAGGTAATGTGTATATATTAAGTATCTTAGCAATTTCAGTGTCGTTTATATACATATTTTATTAATACATAAAGTTATTGAGTTTAATAGTGAAAACTACATAAAATATTTAAAACATCTTAAGTGACAAATTATTTAAAAATATTTTAATTGTAACATTTTCAGTTCTACAATGTTTAAATGAAAGTTATAAAAATTTACAAAACATTGCATAAATAGGAAACTTCAATTTTTGTAAGCCTTATATTATATGTATTATAATACAAATTGCTTGTAGCTTCCACAGGTCAATAGGAAATGTTTTAAATAGTAAAATCTCAGATGAATTATTCCATATTGCTATAAGTTATAATGTAGTAGAAACTTTTTCAGATAGTACTCAAATTGTAAACATTTTGTTTGTTGTAAAAAGCCAGAGCATTCTACATACTCTTATCCTCCTAACTAGATAGAACACAAATTAGATAGAACAGACTGCTTAGATGCATAAAACAAAAGGTAAAATTCTTCTTAACATATGACAAAGAACAGCAACTGGCTTTTTCTATGTTAAAAAGCAAAGTTTAGAAAAAATACATTTTACAGAGTTTAACTGAGCAAAGAACAATTTGCCGATTAGGCAGCCTACAGAACCAAAATAGGTTCAGAGTAACTTCAAGGCTGCCATATGGTCAGGTAACATTTAAGACAGAAAAAAAAAGTGAAGGTAAGGTACAGAAAACAGGAAAATTGGTTACAGCTCGGCATTTGCCTTATCTGAATACAGTTTCAGCAGTCAGCTGGCTGTGATTGGCAAACACTCAGCCACTATGATTGGTTGAGATTCAGCTATCTCTTACAAAAGTAGGCTACAGTCTGTTTACACATCCAGTTAGGCTACAGGTCACTATGTACCAATAAACCTTCAAACCAAACTTAAAATACGTAAAAAGGCAGCTTTAGAGCAAACTTAATTAATCATCTATCATGAAAAGAGGAGAAAAACATTGAGAAAAGAAAATAGATCAGAGCAGCTTGAGCTATGTTTGGTATATAAAATTTTTCAGGCCGAGAAAGACATGCGTACCTGACTTCAGCTGTCTAACCTCTACTCACAACTATGCCCAATGGCAATTGTTTAAAAGCATTTTTTTTCCTTTTTTTTTTTTTCCCTCTCCAGTAGGAATGAGACTAGCTGCCTCATTCATTATCTTCATGTTCCTGGAATTTGTAATACACAACAATGTACAGCCAATGAATAGCTTATGTTATTTTAACATGAAATTTTGGTAAACAATTTAGAAACTGCCTCTTCTTTTTTCTTTTAAAAACCACTTGTAACTGTTGTTAATCAACATACATATTCAGGTCACCGTGAATCTGTGCTCTGGTGTTGCAGTCCTCAAACTTGGACCAAATACTATTTATATTTATTAATTCTGTCTCAGCTTCTTCCTTTATGTTGACGACATGAATTAATACAGATATTTATAAGAGTGGAGAGTGAGAATCTATAGATATACTTTGAAGGTCTATATAAAAGTATGAATCATAAACAAACGAAAATTAGAAATTAGCTGCAACTCGTCTATCAGAGGTGCCCAAGAGCATTGGTCACTGAATAATGAGAAAACCAGAGTAGAGCGATGAAGAGACACACAAAGAAGAATGGGCTTGATTTCTCCTGTTCTATTGCTACTTTTATAAAGGTGTGTAAAATTTGATACATCATATTTGTTTGGCTTATCTATGATTTTACTGATTTAGTCAATAACAATCATTATAGCAAACCCAGTAAGTTCTTATTTGCGTTGGATCATGTTCTAAAGTACTTCTTTTTATATTCACAGCGAGGTCGATACTGTTGTGACTCAGAAAGGAAGACTGGCACTTCAACATGCTGAGAGGCCTTGGAAGCTTTCTTAGAATTCAGGTACCTCTAATTTTGTCTGGTGTCCCCCAACTCCCAAGTGCAGGGAGGGGTTTTCTTTTTGATTTTTACATCTTACCAACAAATCTCTCCAAAAGAAACACAATTGTTTCTCTTCCTCGTGAAATCTTTGATCTATGTCAGAAAAGAGGACTGGAACGCAAATGCATCTGGAGAGACGTTTTCACAAAATAATACTTGCCACTTGGACTCATTCAATAAAGAGAATAACTTATAAGTGAATTCTGTCCATTTATTCCCTTTAATAATTATTGGTTGCTCCCCGAGAGAACTCTCTCCTGTCCCCATACCCACACACACTATGAAAAAGACTTCTGTATTCCACTGGGGTACTGGGTAATTATTCTTCTGTGATTCCTTCATGCTATGCACGTTAAAATAAAATGTTGTATACCTTTTCTCCTATTAATCTGCTTTTCTCTAGTTGATTTTCAATGGACCTTCAGAGGGTGATGGAGAAGTTTTTTGTTGGCTCCTACAATATTATTATTAGCACCTTTTTTATATATGAGGAAATTGAGGCACACTATGATTAAGTGACTTGTTGAAGGTCACAGAAATAATTAATAATGCTATCTCTTTCAAAATAGATTCCAATCATAAACATTTTTTCGTTAAAAAAAGAACCCTAGTTTAAGGGTTAAGATTGTGAAAGGAAAATATCCTCGGTCCCTTCAAGCTGGGAACTGCTCAGGGCAAACCTGCCTCCATTCTATTCAGTCATCCCTCTGTTCACAGAGATAGATGCACAGCCATCTGTCTCTCACCTACCTGTGACCTGGAAGCCCCTGGTAGAGAGGGCATAGGTGGTTGGCAGGGGTGGGGGTGGGGTAGGGAGGAGGTGGGGGGGGTTGGGGGGGACTTGCTTTAAGGTGTCTCCACCTTTCTGGATGGAACTAATGCACTTCTTGCATATATTGATTAATGTTTTGTGTCTCCCTAAAATGTGTAAAACCAAGCTGTGCCCCAGCTACCTTGGGCACATGTCATCAGGATTCCTGAGGCTGTGTCATGGGCGCGCTCCCTCAACCTTGGCAAAATAAACTTTCTAAGTTAACTGAGACCTGTCTCAGATTTTCCGGGTTCACACTGTGGTAACTATGAGGGTGGGATTCTGAGTGGCGATACCCCTGACTTTGATGAATATCCTATCAATGCTTGCAGCATGAGGTAACTTTATGGCTCAAACCAATAGGACAGTTTGCTGTGGTCTGAGAGCAACCCCTCCAGAGAATCCATGACCTCCAAAAATTTGGTTGAGATCAAAAGTTTATTTTGCTGTACAACTCCTCTTTTTGAGGGAGTTTTACTTGCTTCCAACAGGAAGGCAGATTTTCCTGTTTCCATGTTGTTGGAAGACAGGAAACTCCTTTATGGAGTTTGAGCTTTCTTCCAACAGGGAAGATTAGGTTTTTTGTTTTTTGTTTGTTTGTTTGTTTTTTCCTTCTAGGATGGTAGAGAGCAGTCTACAGCCTTAGACTCATCACCAGGTAAGAAACTGGTTTGGGATTCTGTCTTGCAGATTGCTTTTAAATGACTAAAGTTAGCATTTAACAACCAGCTGGTGTTAGTTTCGACTTACACTTAGAGCTCTCAGAAATCGTATAATTTGTGTGTTCATTGTTAGTTTTGCTTAACTGTTTTCTTGTTTGTTTCTGTCTTGGTCAAATCCAAAGGGGAACCTTAAATTATGGAGAACAAGGCCTCTGAAGTGGGAGGAAAACAGCTAGCAAAAGAAAAAAAACAAACAAACAGATTTTTATTTTTAACTGCTTAAGGGACTTTATTTACATAATAAGGGCACCTTTACACTAGGCAGACCAAACTGAAAGAGCAATGGCTGTACTTCTGAAGTAGAAGCATTTTGTCCTAGCTGAAATATGGTAAAAAAATTTTCAAAAAAAAATTTTTAAGGAGCTCAATGGTTAAAAACCAACTTAATTAAAAGGCTAACATCCAAGATATATGAGTGTATGTGTGCAAGTTTGTATTGGATAGGACTTCATGTTTGTGTTTGTTTTTCTCTCCTAATATCTTTTTCTTTTTTTGAGCAAATGTTTTATTTATCTTTATTCTTTTTCTTAGTTGACTGAATTCTGTTTTCACCTTCTTTTTTTTTCTTTTTTTTCTTTTTTTAATAGCTATTGCAACAGAGGCTACTCTGTTTTTTTAAGAAAGAGTGAGGCTGAGTATGATGGCTCATGCCTGTCATCCCAACACTTTGGGACACTGAGGTAGGTGGATCATGAGGTCAGGAGTTCAAGACCAGCCTGGACAGCATGGTGAAACCTCATCTCTACTGAAAATACAAAAATTTGCTAGATATGGTGATGCATCCCTGTAATCCCAGCTACTCGGTAGGCTGAGGCAGGAGAATTGTTTGAACCGGGACCCAGGAGGTGAGGTTGCAGTGAGCTGAGGTTGTGCCACACCACTCCAGCCTGTGCTATAGAACAAGACCCCATCACACACACAAAAATAAAGTGCAGTTCAATTTTATGTGTACTTTGGCTCAAAGAAAAATAAAAGCATCTCTCTCTAGCACCACCAGATTTTCTTCTCTCTGTACCTTATGTTGCAAATTTTGCTATTTGATTTTCACCTCAGTTGTTTCCTTTAAAGTGCAAATGTAAGGCTATTTAGCTGACAACTTCCTAGGGTTGTGAAAGAGGATATCAAGAATCTGAAAGTCTAAGAAAGAAAACAAAAAAGTACGGTGTGCATTTCTTTATAAACCTATAAAATATACTTCTATGGTCATGCCTAATATACATTTACATGTATTTATATGTTCTGTACAAAATGTTTCACTAATAAAAATATATACAAGAGATCTAATTAATTGGCTTAAAGAAACATAAAAGCCCTTAAATCAGCTACTATATAAGAAATGACTAGTCAAATGTTTTTTCAAGTTTATGTAACTTAAGTAAAATCTTTAAAATTATTGGTAAAATAATATTAAAAGTGTCTTAAGGAATTATCAGCATACATTTGTGTTGCATTTATTAATCAAGCAAATTTCATACTCATCTCTGCCAAATACTAAAATGTGTCAAAATTCGGCATAAGAGAAATGAAACTATAAACCTAGACCAAATCAGAATGATCTTTGTTTGTGTAATTTTTAACAAATTAGACATTTATATGAGTTTAATGAAAATAGCTGCATCTTGAATTTAGTAAGCTTACCTTAACTTCTAATCCTGCGGCTTTAGGCAGTTTGGTCCACAGGCAATAATGAAGTTTGTTTTGGGAAAGGACTCTTATTGTCTTTGTTTCAAAGTTAAACTCTAAGTTCCTCTCAAAGTTACTTTGGCCTATGCCCAGGAATGAACAAGGACAGTTTGAAGGTTAAGAGCAAGATGGAGTCAGTTAGGTCCAATCTTTGTTCACTGTCTCAGTTATAATTTTGCAATGGTAGTTTCATAGCTTTAAATCATGACTATCACAGTTTTCATAAATAATCTAGGTAAACAATTAAAATGAAATAATTAGCTAAATATAATGGGATAAATACTTGTAGTCAAACTGATCTTAATTTAGAATATATGGCTATATTAAATTAAATGATAGATATTTCATTATTTGGGTATTTTCCAGTAAATAGATACTGTAGGGAAACATTCTTGCTAAAAAAGAAAAGAAAAAAAAGTGAACAAGTTTTGTTTAATTCAAAGTTTATTTAAAGGTTATGTACAAAACAAGGTAAAAGGAACCAGGAGTAAAAAAAAAAAAAAAAATATGTAAAGAAACTTATAAAAATGAAGAGGGTTTTTTTTTTTTAGGTAAAACATTTAAAGATAAATAATTTCATTTAAGAAATAATCTTCTGTGGTAAATTTAGTCCTAAAATAAAATAACTGGTTGTTTAAAAAGGAGGGATGTTCAGAAAAACCAAAAAGTCTGAACATGGGATGAATAGTCGGTGTAAGTCACAATAAGAAGATATATATATATATATATATATATATATTTTAAATTATGTAGTTAAATTGTCAAATTGTCATATTATTATGAAGTTTTGATTTGCTTAAGGAAAACAAAAGTGAGATACATTTTTTTTTAAATTAAGGCTATTGCATCCATGTATCTTCCTGTATGTGCTTTTAAAGTCCTTATAACACTGAGTTACAGCGCTTTAACTCCTAAGTCTAAAAAGGACACCAAGTCCTGCTAAATCTTAAACACTGACAGCAATTAAAGCCTCATCTTCAGGCCCTGCAGAAGATGCCAATCAAAATAAACTGCATTCCTGAGACACAGGGCAAAATAATTAAAGCTATTAAATTCCTCAAGGCCCAGTGACTGTCATGGAAGAGGTGGACATGTAAGATTACAAGGGATGATTTTGAAAAATAAAATATATTCAGTTTATCTATAAATTAATCATTAGTGTCAAAGGCACACTGATGCAAAACCAGTGTGTGGTCCCCTGCATCAGATTAACAAGGTTTTCTTGAAGCATTAACCAGCTCCTTAATAAAGGTTATAAAATGCTTATGGAAGTTGTATTTTATAATCAAGATTAAATTTTATAGATCACAAAATTTTGGAAAAGAAAAATAATTTGCTTCTTGCTGTTTTTATTAGGGCTTCTTGTCTAGAAAATTAAATCTCCTCTCTCAAAGAATAAAGGTCTTCATTTTTTTTTTTTTTTAAATCCTCCAGTTATCACTTTGGTTAAATAAATGACTTTCCAATGACCTGTAATCCTATTTTGTCACACCAAGTGTCTTAAAGTTTTTATATTTGATGAACTTCCCAAAATTAAAGTATAAATTATGTCTTTTTCTAACCTAATTAAACCTTTAAGACATTAGATTTCCTAAATTCCAAAAATCACATTTGTTGGCTTATTTGGTATAAAAATTTTACAGGAAGCATTTGTCAAATATGATATGGTGTTTGGTTTTCTTTAGGCTGTATATGTATGAATATGTTATTGGTATGTCTTCCAAAATTATGAGAAACCCCTGTAATTCTGGTATAACAGTGTACATTATCAGTAGTAATCATAATTGTTATGTTAAAATTATTGTGTGCCACAGAGGTAACAAATTTCCTTGTCAATTGTGTCTTTGAACTATGGCTGCCTTAAAATGTTTTTTTAATCCATGGATAGTTATTGTCTTATTTTGGGCCTCTTTAGAAGGTGGTTTTATAATTGGCTATAAAACTCCAGTAGGCGCTCTGAAATGCAGGTTTCTGATAACTTTGGAGATAGTGACATCATAATAGAGGAAAAACTTTCAGGACTCACGGAGAGCTAAAATGTTCATGAGTATCAAGCAGAACGGGAATTAACTTCATGGAGGGAACCAATCTTTTTGACTTTTGCTTAAAATGTTTGCTGATCTTTTGTTTTGTTTTTCAGAATCTTAAAACTTGTCTTTTGAGCTATTGACAGCTTTTAATAATTTAGTATACTTACGAATAAAATTTGGAGCATATTTGTTTCTTTCTACCTTTGGAATTTGGAAACTATTTGTGACTATTGTTAACTTATGGCAATACAGTTATTTGCATAGGTGTAATTAGAATATGTTTTCATTTGTAACAGGACACAATTGGAGAAATTATTTAACAAGGCTTTGACTGGAATGGTGTGCTTTCCTTTAAGGAATAAACTTGACTTATGGAGTCAATAAAGCCCTTTTGAAAAACTGGCGTCATATTTTATGTACACAGTCCATGTGCAGGGTTTCTGACCTGTGGTAAGTAAAGAATGTTACTTTCGGACAGGCACAGAAGCCCCCAGGTTCATCTTGGAACCTCAAGAGGAGAGGAAATTCACCCAGCTCATAGGTATTTGATGGCACAAAGTCATGGCTGGGCTTGGCTTTAAAAAGTCTTGTCTGAGATTCATTCCATGGAACAAAGTTCCATCAAAGCCAATTTAAAGCTTATGTAAAAAATAATTATTATTGTGTGCTGTATACAAACAATTAGGCCAAGTATAGTAAGCAAACCAGTCCTACCATGATTTGTCTTTAGTAAAATGAGAAACTTGAGAGAGAAAAAAAAAAAATATGTTTTATAATGATTGTATGCTTATTGTTAGATTCTAGTCTTGCCTAATGTTATTTTTCAGTGTTTTTATTTTCTACCATTTGGACCAAATTCCATTTTTTCTAGGCTACGACTTTTCAAAATAATGTTTTTAATTTTTTCCTTCTTTTTTTCCACTTTTCCTAATTTGAAGTCACTGAAAACTAAGGTGTACTTTCTTGAAACCCTGCGAACTGAAGCCAGACAAGTTACATTTCAGAAGAAAATAACAGTAACTCATTTACATACATAAACCACTTTCATACCTGTCTACTAATGTATGGACTTCAGAATAATTGGGCCTATATTAATTTTTCCAGGATTGTTCGTTTGTTGTTGTTTTTTCTCCCTTTCTCCCCTCTATTTTCTCTTCACAGGACATGAAACCTCACAATCTGCTAAAAATGAGCTTTTGGGACCTACTCATCTAGAAATAAACCATCCTAGCCATGAGAGATCAGATGAAACCTGAGGCCAGAGACTTATTTTTTTGTAAAATGCTTTCTACAACAGATTTAAAAAAGAAAAGGGGGAAAAGTGAAAGGAAAATATCTTGGGCCCCTTCAAGCTGGAAACCACTCACGGCAGTTCTCCCTTGGATTCTATTCAACGTGCTCTATTCTATTCTATTCTATTCTATTCTATTCTATTCTATTCTATTCTGTTCTGTTCTGTTCTGTTCTGTTCTATTCTCTTCTACTCTATTCTATTCCCTCTGCTCACAGAGATAGATGTATATTCTGATTGGGTTTGCTTTAAGTTGTTTCTGCTTTTCTGGACAGAAATAATGGACTTCTTACATATATTGATTGATATTTCATGTCTCCCTAAAATGTACAAAACCAAACTGTGCCCCGATGACCTTGGGCACATGTCATCAGGATTTCCTGAGGCTGCCATGGGTACATCCTCAACTTTGTCAAAATAAACTTGTAAATTAACTGAGACCTGTCTCCTATTTTCTGGGTTCACAAGATTACTCCCTAGCTCTTATAATTGTGGCCTTCTTTTTCATTGTTTCCAGAATTATATATTGGTGTTTAACAATACCTGATTGAGTTGTTAATCTCTTGTGAATTTATTTTAGTTGTTCAGCTGTTCTTTTTTGTGGATGTTTTAAAGTTATTTAAAATATTCCAATTATACTAAAGATCTATCAGCAACTTTTTAATAGGAATGTCCAAAAGTTGGAGTTCTAGAGAAGTGGAGGTAAGAAAGAATTTTGATCAATGTGCAAGTGTTACTTAAAAAAAAAAATTAAGTTGAACAGAAACGTAAGCCACCTTAAGTGTTATACCAATTTATCAAAGACAGTACACTAGATACAGGCCTGATTTTGCACTTACATCTGCATGAGAAAAAAATGAAAATTTAAGTTGCTATAGTCTCATGAAAGCATCTTTTGAAACTTAACACTTGATAGTCGGTAAAATAAAGAAATGTGATCTTTAGCAGGAAAAGAAAGGACTCATTAGCTATCAGTATTTTGTTTCACTTGATGTTGCCATTTAAAATAAGTTAATAAGTCAGTATTCTAATTATAATATGACTGTCACAAAAATGAATTACTTTACCAAGGCGATCAAATTATTACGGAAATTGTACTGGATGTGAATAAAAGGCCTATGCTTAGAGTCTTGCCTTCCATTTTATAGTTCTATGGCCTTGGGCAAGATACTTTAAGCTCTCTGATCTTCAGTTTCTGCACTTTTAAAGTGAAGATACTAAAATAGCTTATATTTCATAAAGATAAACTAGGTAAAATTACCAAGGCTAAAACATATTGATATTTGTTAAGCCTAAATTCTTTGAAGAATTCTTTGACTAAATTAAAACTGAAAAGCTTAAAATAATTAGATTAATAAAGTCCAGCCATATAAAAGGTGAAAGCAGAACAGCCTGCTAGAATTACTATTTAATTAATATTACTGTTAAATTAATTTACATTCATATAATTTATAATTTATATTTACATATATTAGAAATGTAATGTATTTATCAAGACAATTATATATACCATTAATTAATTATTATATGATAACTGATCTGATATTTAAATGGAAGTTAAGGGTGTGATAACAGTATCCACACTATTTTCATAGTGGTCATTTGCCCTCTATCTAAATGAGAAAAAATATTTTGATGAACATTTAAAAATATCTGAATATTTTTCTGAATTAAAAATATTTTTCAGGTTGGGCCAACTGTCTAAGTTATTCACTATCATCATTTACACAATGTAACAGAAGCCTTATCAAACCCAGATAGTTCCCTTTTTTACACTAACATGTACATTTATTGTCTGCCGCATCTGGATATGAAAAGTGAAGAGAAACTAAAATATTATTTCCATCTAACTAACAAGGCTCATGTAAAACTGGTAAAAAATGTAAGAATACCTTTTTGTTCCTTGTATAGTATTATCTACAGCAACCAATAAATTATAGCACATACCTAATTAAACTCTAAATATGAACAAATCAAAGTATATATGTTTGTGATGAATTACTTTTGTTTTAATCACAATTTACCACTTTAATATTAAAATATAAGACTTATCCTTTATTTTTGTTTATGTGCAAGATGCTAAAAAATAATCAAGTTATGGATTTCAATACTTAACCTGTGTATCACCAGTCCTAAAGGGCCATAAGTATGTGTAATGTAGCAGCTGGGAACAGGTTGAAGGTGTCTATTTTTCAAATACTCTATGCTAAAAGATATTTGTTGTGGAGACTCATTGTAATGCTATCTGCAGGGTCTAGACCTAAGAAAACTGCCTTCTAAGGAGGGTATATTTTATTATGAGTTTATTTGTAACTTAATATGTAAATTCTCTTGATTATGACCCAATGGTATCATTTTATATTAAATTACATGTCAAAAGTTTTTGATTTGTAAACGTATTTAAATGTGCATATATTAACACAAATTGAAGCATAACATTGACTTTTAAATTATTTATTACAGAGTTCTTTAATGATCAAATATTCAGTATTTTATATTACACACAACATATGATATTCAATATTCTAGATGGACTAGATTAAAAGTAAATATGAAATCTAATATTTCATTATTTGCCATTAAAATATTACTGGAATCATGTTTGTATTCTCAAGAGCAGTTCATATCAAGTGTTGGCAATTTATATTTTCTCTCTTTCCTGTTCCATAATAATTTTAGTACTGCTTCCATAGTTGATTCAGTAGTCAACACGAGTTTATAAAAAAAAAAAAAATTCACCAAATTAATTTAAGTTTTGTTTTGGGTAGCATTTCCAGTTATAATTGGGAGGAATTTTTGGATGTAGTAGATATAGGTTTTTAGAAATAAAACACATACAGGCTAGCAATTTATCAAGATTCTTTAGATATTCTGGTATTACATAGAAAGTTTGATTCACTGCCTTGTGCTCATTCACTTATGTGGCCTTTTTTTTTTTTTTTCTTTTCTTTTCTTTTCTTTTCTTTTTTTTTTTTTTTTGAGATGAGTCTTGCTTTGTGGCCCAGGCTGGAATGCAGTGGTGCAATCTTGGCTCACTGCAACCTCCGCCTCCTGAGTTCCAAGGATTCGTCTGCCTCAGGCTCACGAGTAGCTGAGATTATAGGCACGCGCCACCACACTTGGCTATTTTTTTACTTTTAGTAGAGACAGGGTTTCACCATGTTGGCCAAGCTGGTCTCGAACTTCTGACCTCGTGATCCACTCACCCCGGCCTCCCAAAGTGCTGGGATTACAGGCGTCAGCCACCTGCGCCCGGCCCGGCCTTTTCAACTACAATAATCTATGACCAGATCCTGTTTTCAAGGCTATTTGTTAGTTTCTTCTGTGCTATGAAAAGACCTTCAGTGGTTATGTTACTTGATCAATGGTATGACTTCAGTGTGGCTGATTAGCTTTGTGATTCCTGTTTTCCCTCTCATGTTCCAGTGTGTTTTGTTTTCTATTACTTAACAAACACTAATAATAGACACTGAATTTTGAACTTAACTCTCGAATTAAGCCAAAATAAACTGAACATATATAATACACACACACACACACACACTCACATAGATTGAAATCTTTGTCAAGAATACTATTGACCTCTTCTATCCTGTCTTGGCCTAGACCTTGGACATTAGGTATTCTAGGTATGTCTATGCAGACTCTCCCATGATGTTTACTTATCTCTATGCTCTATACAATGTTACTCTTCTGTCTAAATCTTATTACATGTTTGCTGTCACATTCTCATATACACTTTATTTACTGTACTATTTTACCTTCAGTGCTCCTTATGACAGAGAAAGGCACTGAAACTTAAGTATATATTTTGGATTCATTGGTGTTTTTATTTTTAATTCCTAATACAATTATTAATTTCTATTAATTTTACCTCTAAAATTTCTTCCTATGCTCTTTTATTTTCTCAATGTCTGTGGCTACTATTCTGTTCTGACCACTGTAACACTTACAAACTGGTGAGACAACAAAATCCTTCAAACTGGTGTCCTTGGACCTAATAGCCCACACCAGCCACTCAATTCATCCTTTATCTATCCTTTACCCGGTAGCCAAAGTAATTATCAAGTAATTATCAAAGTAATTATCAGCAAGTCTGACCATATCAGTCTCTTGTTTAAACCCTTAAATTGTTCTAAGTCAAAATTTCTTAACATGATTTACAAGTTTTTTGTGATCAAGATTCAGCGTAGCATTCTAAGTACATTTCTGAATTATTTTTATTACCATTAATAGGTGCTATGTTCATGATGTTCTAGCACATCTCATTATGTTAGAGAATGATATTTTCTTCTCTGGAAATATTTTCCCACCATGCTCACCTTTTTTTTCTTTATGTGCACTAGTTATTCATCAGTTTTCTTTTCCTGGGGTCACCTTTTCTGACATCAAGTACACATAATTTGGACGCTTTCATGTATGAATGTATGCAATCTTAAAACCAAGTACTTACCCTATAAGAGACCATGGCTTGGTTTACAATTTCTTACTAACTTGTCTTCTTCTAGTAGAGCCCTAAAAACAGAGAGAACACACAATAAACATTTGTGGGAGGCAAGAAGGGACAGGAAAAAGGGAAAAAGAGTGGAAAGGAGAAAGGAAAAAAAATGGCTAAAACAAGATGAAAAGTAAGAAAGTATTATTTTGATCAAAGAAGAAATATGTTGCTTATTCACCTATGTTTCATTTGTAAAAATTAAATCATCTCTAATAACAATAATACTACCTTTACTATAATGAACATTATCATCTATCCTAATGTATCACACTAGGAATGATCACCAATGACAATTTTCCATATTGATAATCAGACAGGCCTTTACTTTTCTTTCCTTCTATTGTTAGTTCTTAAAATGATTATGTGTTAAACTAGACAGAATTCATTGGAAGGAGAAAAACATACTGCAGGTGACAAAATTACAATTATAATAGAAAACAGTCTGTTTGATATTTTTTTCTCAGTAACACTACAACTTTTAGCATTTTAAAAACTTTGCCATTTTGCGTGCCATAATCAGGTATTTAATTGAACAGAACTGACAAAATGTTAAAACAGTTAATATGCTTGCTCATTTGTTCAATACTTTTTACTAATTCGATGAGATTCATATGTAAGTTAGTAATTTACTCTGCTGCATGATTCATTATAACAGAACACTATTTAATTTGAAAGTCTCAGAAAGAAAGTGATGATACTCTGTATAAGCAAGTAAAATTATCTTGCTAATATAAAATTTAGAAGTTAGACCAATAATATAAGAATGAAAGTATGGGAAAGCTACAGCTAGAAAATATTAAGATGGGGTATTACATAAAAGGAGAAATAAAGTTTTCAGCAAGATTATTATTTTAATTTGTTTTCAAATTGCAGGTCCTAGGTCAGATATTTAAGGTGAAAAATTCTTTATTCACATAATAAATATTGAATTATTTATTTATTTATTTTTTGAGATAATCTCATTCTGTCGCTAGGGCTGGAGTTCAGTGGCACAATCTCAGCTCACTGCAACTTCCCTCTCCTGGGTTCAATTGATTATCCTGCCTCAGCCTCCCAAGTAGCTGGGACTACAGGTACCCGCCACTATGTCCGGTTAATTTTTTGTATTTTTAGTAGAGTTTCACCATTTTGGCCAGGCTGGTCTCAAACTCCTGACCTTGTGATTCGCCTGCCTCAGCCTCCCAAAGTGCTGGGATTACAGACTTGAGCCACCACGCCCAGCCTGAATTTTTGTGAAGCTAAAAAATACTTGAGATCATTGCTCAGTAATTCTTTGTGACTAAAGGATAAATTTAATTTGAAAATAAAAACAGTAATATAAATCTCACAAAATAACATGCTAGTGAAACTGTTATTTGAACATCATAGGTCAGGTGCAGTGGCTTATGCCTATAATACCAGCACACTGAGAGTCCGAAACAGGTGGATTGCTTGAACCCAGGAGTTTAAGACCAGCCTAGGCAGCATATTAAGTCTTTGCCTCTACAAAAAAAAAAAAAAAAAAAAATAGCTGAACGTGGTGGTTGGAACCTGTAGTTCTAGCTTTGCTGGAGGCTAAGGCAGATCCTTAAGCTAAGACAGATCCTTAAGCCCAGCGGTTGACATTGCAGTGAGCCATGATCACACCACTGCACCCCAGTCTGGGTGACAAAGTGAGACCCCGTCTCAAAAAAAGAAAAGAGAAAAAGAAAAATAATTATTATGAGTGCTGTAGGAATATTGATATAAATTCCAGAAAATTGAGATGTACTTGTGAAAACGTATTCAATTACAAATTAGATAAACCTAACTAGAAAAATTCTTAGGCCAAAAAGGAAATTTCACTGAACCATCTCTCTTCCCTATCCCCATTCTCTTTCCCTCCATCCTTTCCTCTCTCCATCCATCACTCTGACCATCTTTCTTTCTCTTTCTCATTTCTCTGTCCCTCACCCATTTCATTTTTCCTTTCACTGCACTCCTTTGTCTGTCATTTCTGTATGATCCTTCTTTTATATGTAGACTGGATAAGTTTCTTTAAAACAACAATGGCCAGGACTACCAAAAGCTCTAGTTCCTCGTATCTTCACTATTAAAAAGGAAGCACAGGTCACTAGCCTGGGAATGGGTGTTGATTTGCCCACTTTGAGTCAGATGTCTGTGTCTGGCCTAAGCATAGCTTAGATTAAGTTCTTATTTCCAAGACAGAGGGTTCTAAGTAGGTAAAAGTTCCCATTTGAACCAAATGGTTGGGAGAATTTTTCAGATATGAGATATGCTGGTTTTATCAGAAAAACTATATATGGCATTTCTTCAGGTTTTCAGAACTATATAAAAACTGAAAGAGCAAAGGAGAGACCTGAGGTAAAATGTATTTACTATTTAAGGGACTATTTAAACATTAGGTAGTCAGACTTGAATTAGAGCAGTAATAGTGGACAATAGCAATCCATGGAATAACACAGATAAACCTATGACATTTTTCTGAAGCTTTTTTTTTTTTTTTTTTTTTTTTTTTTTTTTTTGAGATGGAGTCTCGCTGTGTCACCCAGGCTGGAGTGCAGTGGTACGATCTCAGCTCACTGTAATCTCTGCCTCCCAGTTCAAGCCATTCTCCTGCCTCAGTCTCCTAAGTAACTGGGACTACAGGCACCCGCCACCACGCCTGGCTAATTTTTAGTATTTTTAGTAGAGATGGGGTTTCACCGTGTTAGCCAGGATGGTCTTGATCTCCTGACCTTGTGATCTACCCACCTCGGCCTCCCAAAGTGCTGGGATTACAGGCGTGAGCTACCATGCCTGGCCTCTGAAGCATATTTTCTTAAGTTGCATAACAATGTCAATGTATCAAGGAATAAACCAAGGTGTTTTTTTGTTTGTTTGTTTTATCTGTGAAGTGATCTAAAATTAACTAGAATTAGTCAATACATCCATTTAAAGCTTTTCATAAAAGCTACATCCTTCTCTCTCTACTTTCTGAGCTCTCTTTGCCTGACAGCAAACTATTATACTTTGGCAAATTTGTCTTCTGACATTCATCAAGAAGCTGCACACAATCAAACAGCAGAAAACCATGCCTATTCCTGTTCTAGGTGAGATGAAAGCAAATAAAAAGACTTGCAAATGGCATGAAGCCTCACAAATCCATTTCTGGTTTGGGATCCAGCCTAGAGTGGAGTAATGGATATTTTAGCTCCTGGTTTGCCTGCTTCCACCTCAAAAGTTTGTTTATTCTTCATGATTCATGATAATATCAATATTCTCCTAGTGCTTAAATTTTGTATCCACAGATTTATTCCCTTTTTCATTTCCATTCAATTAGCTAGTACTATCAGTACTTAAAACGTTTTGGGTTCTGTAAATTTCTAGATATTGCACTTACATTTTCTTATTTAATTTTTCTTTATCTTTACAATAGTTCTGTCAGTTATTTTTATTCTTATGTTTGAATAGAAAAAAAAAGAAGCAAAGTAGGGAACAAAGGTTAAAGAAATTACAAAGGGTCAAATAAGTAATAAATAGGTGTGGGTTTCAGTCACAGGTATGGCTGACACTATTACCCATGTTCTTTCCACGTCACCTACTGCAGCATTCAGTTTCTTAAATACATTGCTGGTGTCTGCTGCTCTGCTTTAATTCAATTTCTATTACCTAATCTTTAGCTACTCCATTAAGTATGTATTGTACCTCAGGTCTTTCCCTACTTCAGTACATTCCTCAGATCCCAGCTTTAAATTTTTCTACTATTTTACCTCTTACATATTTTAATGTCTAATTCAAGTTTCTGAAGCATCCTCTAGTACCATAGAATACATATTTTAAAGAGAATATATATCCTAATTTATTTAAAAATGCCAACTTGTTTTGAATTTGTTGTTCTTGTTTGTTTGTTTTGAGACAGGGTCTCACTCTATCACCTAGGCTGGATGGAGTCCAGCAGTGTGATCTGCAACCTCCGCTTCGCTGGTTCCAGCAATTCTCCCATCTCAGCCTCCTGAGTAGCTAGGACTACAGGCATGCACCACCACACTTGGCTGAATTTTTTTTCTATTTTTTGGTAGAGACAGAGTTTCACCTTGTTGCCCTGGCTAGTCTTGAACTCCTGGGCTTAAGCAATATGCTCATCTCAGCGTCCCGAGTCCTGGGATTATAGGCTTGAGACACTGTGCTTGGCCTTTTTTTTTTTTTTTCATATACATGATAATTTGTCTTTTGTCCATCCTTATACTTTCCACTGGGGTTTTAGATTATTTCTTGGCAAAATTATGTGTGCTTGTTTAGAATTTGTAATTTCAACAGTAAGTAAATCATTAGAAACTAGAGTTATAGCACAATGAAAAAATAACACAAAGAAAAGTGGAGGCACTTTTTCTTAGCCACATGAAGCTGAGTTTGTAATTAACATTATTATCACAAATTAAAACTTAATCTGATTTAACTATAAGTAATTTTATAATGGGATTAAAATATTATCAATCATTTTAATTTCATAGTTAAATTTTTACTATATGCAAGCTTTCTTCAGTTATTTTTTTTAATTGCAAAGAATGAGATAAATTAATGTAATCATTGGAAGGAAAAGGTTATGATGGTAGAGGGGATGTTTGTACCAGATGCAAAAAGAAAGTAAAATAGAATGATTCCATTCCTAGAAGTAAAGGGAGAAAAATGGAGGTGATAGTTGAAGAGAATTGACATAATCAAACAAATATGTTCTAGCTCTTATTCTCCATGATGAAATCTTAGCAATTCCAACATTACATAATTTGGATGGAAATTCTAGAGATTGTGCCCTGATCCACTACAGAATTCTGGGAGATGACGATGAAAGAGAAATTCTTAAATCAAGTCAGATGAACAAAAGCAAACTAAAAATGGCAGCATGACATAGCAGGCTGAAAGAGGATCAAAGGTGAAATAATTCTCAAATTTCCAACATGCTTCAAGGCTGAGTTGAGATCCACAGGACCTTCACGCAAGGGAAGAGATGACTTTGTCATAGAGGATAATGAATGGATAACCTGAGCCAGGCTTCAGGTGGAGTACCTGACTAAAACTGAGAAAGAGTCTATAAAGTCTATATAATTCAAACTGGGTTCAGCAGAAAGAAGCACTAGGCATTCACCCAACAAAATAATGGAAACTTTTGTCAGTGGTCATTTGACAGGTATAAGTGCAAGCAATTTAGAAATTACTCAAGTCAACAGTCTTGCAATGGAGTTCAATTCAATCAAGGACCAAGAGAAAAATCTCTGTGTTATGTTATGGAGTCTCCGCCTCCATAACCAGGAGTCACAGGAACTTCTCCTCACACTCAAAGTCCTTTTTGAGACAGAAAGAGGGATAAGGAGGTGGCTATAAGGAGGCTGGTTAAAATGGAGGAAAGCTGTCTGAAACAATAACTGATCAAGATACCTTAATTAATGAGTTTAAGAGTCCCTTTGCTGTAATAACCAGGTGGGAGAGAGATTCCTGAGAGTAGGTTTAGAGAAAGTAGGAAATGTGAAAAGTCATCCATTTCCTTTCAATATAAGTAAAGAGTAGTACATGTTTAATCCTGGTGCAGTTTAAGTCATATTTGCAGATGGTAAGTATTTGAAACACTTTTTTTTCAAACCTTTTAATCCCTAATTAGAGGGAAAAATGTGGATGTTGGCAGGGAATAGTATATGTCTTCCTCAATATCTATTTTCTTCTACTTCTCTAGAAATGAAATATAAGTGTTTTAGCTAATCACATAGTCATTCAAAATGAATACTACAATCCCCAGAAACCCTTTTACCACTAGAAGTGACAAAGTTCTGGACAGTTAAGCATATACATTTTTAAGTGCCATCTGCTGTAAAAAAAATCTTTATAAAATGTCTTAATTTGTTTTTTTTTAAGATTAGAAAATATCTTTAACTTGCAGTTACTAGGAAACACAGATATAATCAGTTACCACCTGGCTCTAATAGACTCTTTGGATTTTTCTAAGTAATTTTATTAATAATGTACTAGAGTAATCATAAAGGGCATAGTCAAAACCAATTTTATTAGAAATTTTAATTAAAAATAAACTTTTTTGTTTCACATAAACTTTGAAATACAAGTATCATAAAAGCTAAAAGGAGACTGTCATTCTTCTTTATACCAAAAAAGAATGGCCTAAATTATTTTAGAAATATATTGTATGGTAAAGTCTACCATATCGTCAACTGGGTGACAATATTATGCATCTTTTCATTTACTAAGAAATATATATTTCACAAGTTGATTCTTGAGTTTAAGAAAATTAGCTAAGATATAATAATGATAGTCATTGTTTGACATTCTATATACTCAATAAATTTCACCATCATTGTTATATTTCAGAGCAGTGTTGTGTAATACAATTACATGAGCCATATATGTAATTTTAGAATTTCTTACAGCTATATTGAAAATGTTAAAGTAGGTAAAATTAATTTTAATCATATATTCTATTTAATCCAGTATATCAAAAATATATTAATAGTGCATGGTTTCAACATGAAATCAGTATAAATCATGAAATAGCTTACAGTCTTTTTTTGTTTTGTTTTATACTGAGTTTTCAAAATACAGTGTGTATTATACACTTATATTACATATTTCTGGTGCTCAATAACTAGATGTGGCTACTATTAGTGGCTACCATATTAGATAGTGTAGCTGTATTTATATGTCTCTTTGCATTTATTTTTTAATGATTGTAAAAAGTCTAACCTTACCAATATTTGTCTCTTTCTCATGATAGGTGGCAAATTTGAAAATTCTACTCAATGAAAGCTGAAGGCAGACTTTAAAGATAGACTTTCTTTATACCTTCTTGAAATAATTATCTAATACTTGGAGCATTTCAATAAGAAATATGAAGAATTACAATGTTATTATAGCATTTTTCGATAGCTCCGTGGTCTTTTGTATACCTTGAAATGTTTGATGAGTAGTGCAATAACTCTTCAGATGATAGCAAAAAGTGTAAAGACATTGCAAAATTAAGACATGAACCCATAAGGTATCTGAGATTTATAACATTTAGTGGACTCATACAAATATGGTTAAGATACAATGAGTTTTATTCTGTTACTTTAAAACAAAGGTACATTTTTTCTGTTTTCTTTGGAAGAACTCTAAGATAGTTTTAAAATATTAATTACTGTAAAAAGTTAGAAATCTTCAAAACTATACTCAAAAACCAAAATTAAGTACAATGCATCCTAACAGTATAATGAGAGTTTAAGGTATACGGTGCATGCCACTTAATATTGTATATTTGTCTAGTCCTCTATTCAGCTGCCTGGAATGTGATATAAATACAGAAGATTTTACTGTCATCTCAGACCACAGAGCACAAAGCGCACACACTCAGGAATATTATAATATTATAATATTGAAATATTAGAATATTATTACTAGAATATTACAACATGATTAGAATGTTATTAAATACTAGAATATGGATTATTAGAATGTTATTGAATATTAGAATATTAGAATGTTGACCTGGAAAAACCTTTAACTGAAACAAAAGCTGCCTCCTGTCTTTTGAACATGGGAGATGTTATTTGGGGCTTGCTCTCCATGCAGCCCTCTTACAGAATTGTGTACCAATGAGGATCATGCCCTTTTTTTTTGTTTGTTTGTTTTTTGAGATGAAATCTTGCTCTGTGGCCAGGTTGGAGTGCAATGGTGCAATCTCAGCTCACTGCAACCTCCATCTCCCAGGTTCAAGTGATTTTCCTGCCTCAGCTTCCCAAATAACTGGGATTACAGGTACCTGCCACCATGTCCAGCTAATTTTTTTTTTTTTTTTTTTTTTTTTTTTTTTTTTTTTTTTTTTTTTGTATTTTTAGCAGAGATGGAGTTTCACCATGTTGGCCAGGCTGGTCTTGACATCCTGAACTCAGGTGATCCACCTGCCTTGGCCTCCCAAAATGCTGGGATTACAGGCATGAACCACTGTGCCCAGCCAAGATTATGCCCACTTTTTAATGCCATTTCCACCATTCCCATACACAGAGAGACTTTCATACAGAACAATCATAAAGTCAATACTAAGTAACACTGCCAAGAAAACCCCACACTAATGTATCTTATTTATTAAAAACATACTTTACCTATCTTTATTTTCTTCATTTTTCCTGTTTGTGCTTGTTTAATGAATGCCTGGACAATTCAAGTGTTACTCAAGGTTTCTTTCAGTTTTAAGACTACATTGATGTTAAAATGATGAGAACTAGTGAATTATAATTACCATGTAAAATGAAAGTTACTGTAAAAATAATGGCAAATTGTTGAATAGGTGAAAACTCTGCCAGTAGGTTTATTACCATCTCCAAAATAGTACTAGCTCCTTAAATAGAACTATAGTTGTTACAATATGATTTTTATCCTTTGGGCTTTTTATTGCTTTCTTAAGTCTGGGCACTGTATTATATCCATATTTGTTTCATGACTGAATATGAATAAAACATGAGAAACTAAGTTATATGTTCAGGTACTATAAAACTGGCTTGACCTCTCTGTAAATATCATCAAATCTAGCAGGAAAACACATTTTCTTTATTTCCAAACTAGAAGGTGGTTTCTTTAGAAGTAAATTACATGCATTTGATAATATGGATATAGGAAACTACAAAGAAGATGAAGAGTATGTAGGTCAGGGTAATGATCCTTTGCTTATCACAAGCTGACCAAAATCTATAAATGTTAAAATACTTTTTAGGTTATTTTCTCTGCACAAATTTCAAGTGTTTGAAAAATTGGCACAGAAATGCTATTTTTCACTACTATTTTCTAAACATAGCCCGACTTTCCTTTTGGTGTTAACACTTGTAAGAAAATATGTAAACATCAGGCTTATGACTGCAGGGGCTTAGAGGAAGATAATTAGAAAGATTAAATCTAAAAAATAGAAAAGATTTTGTAGATGAAACAAAAACGTGAAATGAACTTTTTTAAAAAAAGAAAAAATAACCATAAGCAACATGTGTTTTTCTTCAACGAAACTTACTTTTTTGTCTTAGCAACTTTTAGAATGAAATGGGATTACAGGTGAAATTTACAAATGGGTTAAGATTTTCAAGTTTTCTTATTTTGACTATTTATATCTAATACCTGAACAATACTTGCAACTAGGATTGCTTTTACTTTAAAAACAAATCTACCTTTACAGCGACTCTACAGTTTGAATTAATTTATTGGAAATTAAAAGCATGGCAACAAACACAGGGAAGACAATAACTGCATTCTGAGTTCTGTTCTGACCTTTATCTTTCAAAACAGTAACTCTCCAAAATTGCTGAAAGGTTAACTAATCTCTTAAAAGGTCACCTGTCTTTAAACTAGCTGCAGTATATAAATGCTTTTCTGCTATCCTGGAGCAATTCATCAATAACTCATTAAAATAACACTGTTTATTTCTTGAAGTTTTTACTTTCTTGAAAGGCTATTTCCTCTTGGTCAATATAACATTTAATGTTATGTCCTAATTTACAGAAATATAATTATATAAAACTATGTAGTGCTGTTCAGTTAATTAAAACTATTTTTGAGTATGTAGTCTATGCCAGTCATAGTTCCAGTTGCTAGAAAAGAAAGCTAAGAAATACAGAGTCATAGATCAGAAAAAATGTTTGTTGTAAAATGTGTTTATGTATAGTAAGTATGGTGTACATCAGCATGTAATATTTAAGTCAATACAATGGCCAATAAACCCTTTGAAAGATGATGAATTTATTTCAATATTGTTGAAATTAATTCAAACATTTTCAAAACTTTTTTTCTAACTCATTTGAGAGCCAACGGCACTTTAAAAAAATACCCTAAAGGTTAAATATAAATTAATGCAAAAATCTGTCCTTAAATGTACAATTGGATTATTTTCATGTGATCAAATACCATTACAAGTTTAATGCGTTGAACAAGGTGACTATGATAGGTGATTATGGTAGGTAAAAAGGGGTGCCTATTTGCAGACAAGAACAGAATTCTAAAGTAATAACACAGAATTGCTTCTATATTCTGCAATTGGTTTGAGACGATGTTTATTTCTGTTACTCTGAAGGAAATATTTGTTGTATAATCTTTGATTATTGTTTAAAATAAATCTCACTAAAGCCCACCAAAATGTCTTAATCATTATCCAATCATTAATTGAGGCCCAGTATTTCATTCTATTCAGAATAACAATGATATGCTTTATGAAGACAGGCCTTTCTGTGAAATAAATAACAATCTATCCAACCATTTCGATGAACAATTGCAGTTTTTAATAAAAGTACAAACAATTTATAAATCCATTTTGCTTAAAAGAGTTCTCATTTTGGACATTTATTAAATCTACATAATTTTTAAAACTGGCTTTTTGACAGAAAAATCTGAGTTTTAGCAAGCATAAAAGAGTATGAAACAGAAAATGCATCAATAAATACCAGAGTATTCATCATATGTAGAACCAAGAATTGTTTTATGAATCGTGTTTTAATTTTGTTTTTATGTATGTTTATATATATATATATATATATAAATGCAATGTAAATTGCATTTCTTGCAAGAGCTTCTTTCAAAAGACTTGAAAGACACTGAATTAGAACCTAAAGTGTGACAGCCTGAAAACATCAATACAATATAATGTCTGATTTTCACAAATACACATTAATTTCACATCTCTTATTTTTCTTCCTGAAAGCTTCAGCATTCATTGAATGGGGATATAAATATTCATGTCTATTTGAAGAAAGAACACAGAGTTTGATCGGAGTTACAGGAAAAAATAGAAAAGCAAATGGATATTATTTAAAGCCATCTACCTATATTGGCATTCAAAATATAAAAGCCCATTTATTATAACACACAACTTACATATATCCACGAGATAAACTTAAATAATACAGTTTACTTGGAAAATAATTTGCAATTGTAGCTATGTTACCTTTCTAATAAATTTATTTTAAATAAAATTGTATATATCATAATATATGCCTTTAAAAATATTATATTAATTCAATTTCTAATTCACTGAGGGAAATGGAGGTGACAGTTTTTGACACTGATGTTGTTATTGTTGCATTTTAACTATCCAAATGAAATCCTGTAGAGCTTACTGATTCCTTATTTTTGAATTGGCATACTTGCCTAGGGTTGAGTCTTAGTATACTCCTGTGTTTCTACTGAAAATTAAATAGATACTACTCTGTTCCTATCTTAGTATACATTTGTCAATAAGTCAGATTTTATTCATTTATACTGACATCTACCATACACTCAATTGTTGTCCAAGAGAGTAAGTATGCACTTGTGCATATGAAGCATGTTACATGCATAAAAAGACTGTGTAAAACATATTCATATAGTTTTAAGGATTACAATAATATAAACACCTCTCTATCCATCTTAGAGATTAGAAAGTGCGTATTTTCAGAATTGTCCACCCTCACGAGCGACAAATGAAAGGTAATAACTTGTGTGAATGTTGGGTTCATTAGTCCCTTACTTTCTTTACAGGTATATGAGTCATTTCTGATTCCTACATACCAGCCATCTCATTATGGACATTTTAAATTTTATATAAACAGAAACATTTGTGGATCTGAAGAAGGTAGCTTTTTGAAGTCTATAGCTGAGAACTCCAGCATGTACCCATGAAGACAATACCCAATATGGGGTAAGGAACCACTCCCCCAAATCAATGGAAACAATATCTGTGTATCACACTGGAGTGAGATAGCTTCTGTTCTCACTAGCTACCTGAATGCATAGCAATAGAAACTACCAAAAATGAAAAACACATGGGAAAAAAAATGCATTTATACTAGTGAAGTATAGAATCTGTTCAAGTGACCTAATATGCATACAATAGTATTCTTCAGTGGATATGGAAAAGAATATGGAAGAAAAAATGATTGAAGAAGCAACGGCCAAAGGTTTTCAAAATTTGATTAAAACTATGCAGCCACAGATCCAAGAAATTCAACACATTTCACATATAAAAAACACAAAAATAGGCACATCAAAATCAAATTGGTTAAAAACAGCTGTAAAAAGCAAATCTTAAATCAGTCAGAGCAAAGAGTACATTATATTCAGAGAAAATGTAAAAATAATGTCAGGCTTTTTTGGAGGAAGCAAGGCATCCTAAACCACAATGGAATTGCATATTTCAAAAACAAAAGGGCAGAAAAGATATATTAAACATATAAAAGATGAAAAAATATATCAGCAAAGATGAGAACTTCAAGAAACGTTAGTAAAAGTTCTCTCAGTAGGACATAAATTATACTATAGTTCTGTCACATCTTGTGAGTGAGATGCTGTCATTGTTTGCCCATTGTTCTTTTTAAGGACGTTGTATAGTGCAGAAGCTTGGAAGACTGAGTTGATGTTTCTGTCTAGAGTCAAGAGCAGGTTTTCTCATAGCCTTGGAAGATAAGGATAATGTCTCCCTGTAGAGCAAATGGCAAATGTATTTGCTGCCCAACATAACAGAAAGTATGCCCCTATGGAAGAAAGCAAAGTCATGCTTACTGCCTATTATAAAAGACTCAAATTCCCTATGGTAAGACTTCCTTTCCTGTAATGCAACCCAGGTATTTTCTTGCCCTCTTCATGTTGCCCTGTGGGAATGAGGGCTGCAGAAATTGATACAAAATGATGATACTCTTGCTACTGCTATTGCTTCTGGTAATGAACTCTTTTGTCTCTGACCCAACAACACAATAACTTCTGTCAATAACAATGAAACTCTGTCAGACTAATTGCTTAGCAAGAAAATAAGGTAAAACTAAACTCTTCACTCTTCCTGATGCTTGAACATGTGCATTGATCATTTCTTATTTCCTTAATACAGATTGGAATGCACATACTTAACAGTTGGTCAAACACTCACACTGGTTTCTTTGCCTGTAGAGTAAGAGATACTATAATAAAAATGACCAATTGAAATTCCTTAAACTGAGCATCTTACACTTTGGCAGTGATAGTATACTTCTGCCTTCCAAGTACATTTCCTATAAGATTGCATCTCAACATGTTCACTTCCAACATGTGGACTCTGAGCTCTCCTCACAAGACTAGATTTCTGTAATAGACTCCTAAAACTGATGCTCCTGATTCCACTCTTATAATCAATAAAGAAACAATTCTGGTTAAAAAAAATAATAATAACCACTGTAGTCATTCTAAGTAGGAAATACTTTAATATAAGGCTTATATTTGATTGCAAATTATTAAAAAGGCTGAAGGAGCAAGTATTAGCTTGTGCTTCTGAGGCACACTCCCAGAATAATATACAGTCCTCAGAAATGTAACCGCTATCACTGCAGTCATGACTGTAGCTATGACTTTCAGGGTCTAGAATTATCACTGCCTACAGAAGACTCTGACACCAGCGAGCTGGTGAATAGGCACAGTTCTGACTTGAGGCTATGGTATCCGTTCAAGAGGTTGCCTATGATGATATTGTTTCTTGAAACTCAGGAGACCTCAGGTTTAGAATCTTTATCAAAAGATCTAAAACTTTGTCAGATATTGGTTAAAATCGAGGAGCCACAGGAGGTAGTGTTCCTTTGACTTCCTTCAATGTAAAGTGTCTAAATGATAGAACTTTCTTTGCACCCAGAATCTTAATTGAAAAGGAGGCTGGAAAAATAGACTTAGCTTTCCAACGCTAGAAAACATAAGATGTAATAATGTTTTGAGGAAAGAAATTCAAATTTCTACTACAACATCTCTATAAGGTTTTTCCCATTCAGCTACTTTAGTGATATCATTTTGTTACATAAAACATAAAGCCTTACCATTGTATATAGAACAAACCATAAAAATCTTACTATGGCTCAAAGTTTACTCCATAATCTAATTCCTTTCTTATCCCATCTCCTGCTTTTCCCCTTCTCTTCATTACACTTCATCCACACTGATCATCCTTCTTTTCTGCCAATACTAGGATTTTTCTCTTTAGACTTAGAGAAATTGTTCCCGGAAATCTTCACTAGACTTTTGTATGGTGAATGAATTATATAATGTTTTAGCTCCAGTGACAATCCCTATTAGAAGATTTCCTTTGACACTCCAATATTAAGCAATAACAAAAATTTCACATGTGGATTCATAACTTTTCTTACTTCTAGTACTTTTTCTTGCGTAACATTTTTATTGTAATTTTAGTTATAATTGCTTTAATTTTTTATTAACAATGCCTGTTAATGGTTAGGTTGAAGTCTTATTTATGTCTATTATATAAACATATCTTCATTATTTTGAAACTTGTTTTTCTCTTGAATTTTCTGGTCTATTTTCTATTTTTAAAAAATTAAATTAGAGGTATTTATTTATTCTTTTGTTTTTCATTTATTTTCATATTCTGTCTTTGGGGATATTTTATTTCTGTCTCACAGAGAGTACTGTTTAGAATTTCTAATCATTGTCTGCTTTTTTTCAGTACTGGTGATAACTCATTGTTTGAATTATTTTTACTTTTAGTTAAATGTGATTATTACTTTTCAACAGGCCTAGTCTTATTATTTGTTTTTTTCTTTTTATTCATTAGCACAGATACATATATCCATCTGTTTGCAAAGCACAGAGCCTTACTGTTGTATGTAGAATAAATCCCAAAATTCTTTATGGCTTAAAGTTTACTCCATATCTAATTCCTTTCTTACCCTATCTCCTACTTTTTCCCTTCTCTTCATTACACTTCGTCCACACTGACCTTCTTTCTTTTCTCACAACAGATGGATACATCTATTTTGTTTTCATTCTTCAGTCATTTCTAAATATTCTTTCTGGACATTTAATTGTGAAAATGACAAGTTCATATAAATTTTGAAACCTAGTTTCTAATTCCTGTTCATCTGTACTATAGAAGAATACTTTTCAACCTCTTTTTGAACTGCAAACCCCTTCCAAATCAATGTATAATCACATGAAAACTCTAAGGTATTATTTAAAAGAATCTTTAGTATAAAATGTATTTTAGTTAAACTTTTTATTAAAAAATGCATTATAAAGTTAGTTTTGATACGGTATTTAATAATATTGATAATATATGACTATGATTTTATATTTAATAGGAAAAGATTCTTATTAATTTAATTTATTATAAATATATGGATTTATTGCTAAAACTCTTTATCTTTTAAATGGAGTGTTTAGCCCATTTACATTGAGGATTAGTTTTGATATGTGAGATTTTGACCCTGTCATCATGTTGTTAACTAGCTGTTCTGGAAACTTGATTATGTAGCTTCTTCATAGTGCCTGGGGGCTATATGCGTAAATGTGTTTTTTGGGACAGTAGGTGTCATTCTTTTGATTTCATGTTTAGCACTCACTTAACAACCTCTTGTATGACTGCACTGCTTGAAACAAATTCCCTCAGTCTTTGCATATCTGAGGATTTTATCTCTCCTTCACTTATGAAGCTTAGTTTAATGACATATAAAATTCTCGGTTGGCATGCGTTTTCTTAAAGATGCTGAAAATAAGTCCTCCAACTCTTCTGGCTTGTAGAGTTTCTTCTGAGAGGTCTTCTGCTAACCTATTGAGTTCCTTCTGTAAGCAACTTGACCCATCTTTTCAGCTGCCTTTAATTTTTTTTCTTTTTCGTTAACCTTGATGAATCTGATGAGTATGTGCCTTGGAGATTGTTGTCTTGTATAGTATCTTGCCAGGATTCTGTATATCTGTATATTCCTTAAATTTGAATGTCAACCTCTCTAGCAATATTAGGGAAATTTTTTGTGGACAATATCCTTAAATATATTTTCCAAGTTGTTTATTCTCTCTCTTTCTCTCTCAGGAATGCCAATTAGTCATGGATTTTGTCTCTTTACATAATCCTATATTTCTCAGAGGTTTTGTTCATTTTTATTAATTATTTTTTCTTTAGTCTGACTGAGCTGATTTGCAGAACCAGTCTTTTAGCTCTGAGATTCTTTCCTCAGCTTGATCAATTCCAATGTTAATACTTCCAATTGTATTATGAAATTCTTGTAGTGAATTTTTCAGTTCTAGAAATTCAGTTGGGCTCTTTATTTAAATGGTTATTTCATCTTTTTGTTCTTGTATCATTTTACCAGGTTTCTTATGTTGGATCACAACTTCCTCCTAGATCTTGATGGGCTTCTTTGCCATACAGATTCTGAATTCTGTGTCTGTCACTTCAGACATTTCAGACAGATTGAGAACTGTTGCTGGAGAGCTAGTGAACTTGTTTGAAAGTAAGAGACACTCTGGCTTTTTAAATTTCCAGAGTTGTTGCACTGATTCTTTCTCATCTGGGAGGGTTGGTGTTCTTGTAACTGTGGTATAACTTCAGTATAGTCAATTGTCTTCATTTCTAGATATTTTCACAGGGCCAGGGCTCTGGACAGGGTCTTTATGGCTGAATTCTTGCCCTTGATTTCACAGGGAGGTATATTAGAAAAATACTTTTGGTGTTATAGTTTAGGCTACAATTCAGTAAATGGTGCAGTTGTGTTCTGCAGTGCAAGGGGCAGAAAAATGTCCCCTCTTACCTGGCCCACTCCTGGACTTTCAGGCAATGCCATCTTATCACTGGCCCTGCACCCACATTTATTTTGTTAGTAGTTCCAGGCTGTGGGGTTCCCTAGGCAGAGGCCATGGCAGAGACATAGACCCACACCATTTCCAGGACTGCCCTGGGGAGGAAGGCACATCCCACTCCCACTCCAGCCCACAAACCCACACATCTCACCTGTATTATTGCTGTGAGAGTGTGGGCTTCTTTCCTGCTCAAGTGCTGGCCATAGATCTCAGATTGGCCCTCCTAAGTTATATGTTTCAGTGCTGGGGGCCCAGAATCAGCTGGCAGCTCCATCCTTTGAACCCTCTGAGTCAGATTCTGAGTGTGACTTGGTATCTGAAGTGCTCCCAGGCTGCCAGGAACATAATCAGGTGGATCAAAGCACCCAGACTAGGCAGCAGAGGCTGCACTGTGCATATGGTCTTGTAAGGAGGTCATACAGGTGCCGTGGGAGGGACTGCAAAATGGATTTGCCCTAGTCCCATGGGTAAGTTGGTGCCACATTCTCTTTGCCTGGCAGTCAGCTGGGACTAGAGATTATTAGAGGGAGATGGGGAGCCCTGGGTAATGGAAGTCTATGGCCACACTCCATCAGAGCTACACCATGCACAAAGACCCCTGGTTCCACACCAGCTGAAACCCTGTCTCAGTCTACTCTCTGGGCAGATCCCTCTGTCAGCTCAAATGTCCATGGAAGATATGGGACCACCTTCAGCCAGGATTCTAGAGGTTTTCAGAGAAGGTGGGCAGTCCCACACTCCTTTTATTCACCCATTTCCCAGGAGCCATTTGGGGCCAGGAGCTAGCCCCTGCATTTGGATACCCCACATAGGGTTCCCAGCCTCCTCCTTACTCAGCCTCAGTGTCTACATCACATCTCCATCCACTATTGGTGTCTTCTCTCCGAAGATCTGTTCAAATTAACGTTTGTTTACTCAAAACCTTTGTCTATCTCCATGGAAGTGACACTTCTGTGCCGTGTCTAGTCACCAAAAAAAAAAAAAAAAAAAAAAAAAAAAACCTAAACCCACTTTAAACATAATGACACACACTAGATTAACCAAAAATTCTGACAACACCAAGTGTTTGCAAAGATATGAAGTAATCCTCATACAATGCTGGTGGAAAATTTTGTCAGTGTCTACTCAAGCTGGGTTTCTGTCATACAGTATATTATTGTCATAAGGAGAGCACAAGGGACTGCAATTCCAAATTGACTATCAATTGTCAGCATCTCTGTTAAGGAAAATTCAAAACCTGTCAAACTTGGAGCATTCGGGACTGTGATACTTGGAGATATATTCCAATATTAAGAAATTTGGCCTTAACAAGAAGTATAAGGAAAGTAATACGGATCAAAGCCAAACCTACTACGTTCCACCAAGGTTAGACATTTTGTGTAAACTGCTTGTTCTACAAGGGGCATCATTTCAATTGCGAGCTATGTAAATGGCATACTCCAGACCTATGAAGTACACTCTCTGATGATTTTAAGTGACGGTCCTTTCCATGAGCAGATAACTAAATGAACTAAGGACTGGATATAAAGAATCACACAAAAATTCATTTGTGTTCACCTAAAACTAACAGTTGAAAGAAAATAGAGAAGATGTCTGTAAGTATACCTTTGTAAAATATTTTCAGCAGACAATAACAATAACTAATAAGACCTTGACCATAAGTACTAGTCAATGTTATGAGTGAAAGATCAACTATTTTTGTGCACCCTGCTAGATTTAATTATTAAAATAATCATCTAAGTAGCAATCATAATGCAAAATGAGAGATTTCTTTTCAAATAGATTATACATTCAAGCATTTGTAAAAGAAAATAAAATAGGAAGCAGCCAACTTATAAATGAAAGAACATTAACATTTCTGTCTAACTTTATGTTAGGTAAAATAAAGCAATGAAGTATTTTGTTGGTATATAGCAATTATGAACAATTGGTGCTAATCACAGTAAATTGGATAGAAAGTGATAATAACTACAATATTAATAGATAAGTTTTCCCCCTTTAGTATATGTCAAAATGTTGACTGTACAATAGATTATATGAAAAAGAAGTGCATTTTCCCTCACAGTATTTGTGAAGCAGTCTGTGTTAACACATTTTCCCACCGAAGTATTTTGTAAATAAATAAAATATTTTTCAAAATGAAATTATATTAAAGCCATGCTTCATTAGGAAATCTAGTATACACATGTAAATTAGCTTTGTAAAGTATTCCATTGGTTCTGAAACTAGATTCACTGCCTAGTGAAAATATAGATAATACAGAGAGCACATTTATTCTTAAAAGTTACCACCACATGCAATCTATCAAAACACTGTAGCAGTAGTGTGTTATGTGACACCCATTAATGTCTCGTCATGTAGAAGCTTATTTTTGAAGAGCTTCTAATCTCTTTCATAATCCACCTATAGGGCACAGAAAACTTTACTCTTATACTAACCACTACTAGTTAAAATTCCCAAGCTTAACGAAAATGCCCATCATCAGTATAGTAAATTTTTGAAAAGAAAGGAACTGATTGTCAACTTTGTGGCCATATCTTAATAGGAGACAAAGTATGAAATAATTTTAACAACTGGAAACTTATCTATTAACTCTCAAGTCTGCGTTTGTTTCTTACTCGTAGTATTAATTATTCTGGCACAAAAAATGCCATATGAAATACATTTGGAGAAAGTTATAAATCAAATATTGAATGAAGTAATAAAGAATTTATATCACTTTGCAAAAGAAAAGACATAGATAATGACCTATTATGAAAGACATTAAGCAGTCTTTTCTATAAGCCCTGAAAAAATCGAACTGAACATGGAATCATCTTCCATTATTTCCTCCATATATTTCTTGGGTACTCAACTTCTATGAAGAGGAAAAAGTAAGAACTTCCCAAAGATGTAATGTTTGTAAATTGATTTATTTGTCTAATATTTATTTGAAGAAAAGTTATTAATTACCTTCTGTATTAATCAGAATACAGTTGGTGGCAAAGAATAGAACACCATCACAAATTAATTAATGATAAAATGATAATTTATTTCACCTGAATTCTAAAATTCAAATAAATAATGACATCAGATTTCTTTCTCTTTCATTGGTTCAGTTTTGCTTACCTTCCATTTTTGTCTCATTCTCATTTCTTTCTCTGCAGATAGCCTGTGTCTACTTGCTTGGAAAGAAGGAATTCCAGCAGCTTCAAACTTAATATTCATGTTAGGTAAAACCCAAAAAAGGGAAGGTAAATACTACCTACTTACAGTTCAGAAAATTCTGGGCGATGGGACACTTTGGACTATATGCCTATACTCCAGGTGTGGTTCAATGAGCAATAACCACACCAGGACCACAAGCAGTGTTTACCTATTCAGCCAACACGTTCCTAGATTTACGTTGTACTCTCTTAACTGGTTGGCTAGCCTTCCTTGTTTACGTTGTATTTATACATTTGGAAATACAGTTTCCAAGTTTCATATTTTTTTTTTCTGCCAGAATAATTAATACTACGAGTAAGAAACAAATGCAGACTTGAGAGTTAATAGATAACTTTCCAGTTTAGGTGTTCCAAACACCTAAAACCATGCCTTGTACATAGTAATGACTGGTCTAAAATTATATGATCTTATACATCAGTGGTTCTTAAAGTATATTCCAGAAACACTCAGGCTTTTTAGACACCTTCACAGTGTCCACAATATCAAAACCATTTTCATAAAAATACAAAGTTCAAAAAGTTGATTGACATGGCTTCAGAGTTTGCATTGCAAGTAACTTTCAAAAACAACCATTTAAGTTTTTGTATAGTATCAGGAAAAATACTTACAATTATCTAAGAAATGCATTAAAATACCCTTCCCTTTTTCAACTATGTGTCAACTATCTATTTTATATTCTTTAATCCTAAAATTACATAGCAAGAGATTAAAAATTGATGCATTTATAGGAATCCAGCTCTCTTATAATAGCTAGATATTAAAAAGATTTGCAAAGATATAAAACAAGGCCAGTCTTCTATTTTTTCATTAATTAATTAATTTAGACAAGATCTCACTCTATCACCCAGGCTGTAGTCCAGTGGCACAATCACAGCTCACTATAGCCTCGCCTTCCTGGGCCCAAGCAATCTCCCACCTCAGCTTCCTGAGTGGCTGGGACTACACATATGTGCCACTTCGATTGGCTATTGTTGTTTTTTCCATTTTTGTAGAGATGAGGTCTCACTATATTGCTTTTGAACTCCTGGGCTCAAGCAGTTCTCTCACCTTAGCACCCAAAGTACTGGGATTACAGGTGTGAACCACTGCTCCTGGCCTCTATTTTTTGTTTTGAAAGATATGGTTGTTAGTTATAAAGGTATATTATTTATATTAATATGCCATGGTTTTAATTTTTTAAACTTTTCATAAGTTTCTACAGATATACTTATAATTTGAGTTGTTATTTTTAATACAGAAAATATCAGTACATAAAACCCATGTAAACAAAAGGTCATTGGTGTCCTCGATAAACTTTTAGAGTGTTCCAGAATTCATAACCAAAAAATTTGTGAACTACTGCTATATGCACATAAATATATAAATATATATGATATGGTAAACTAAATACAATTCTGTATGAGCAACTGAACTGATTTCACTAAGAGGCTAAATTGTTGTCAGCATGAGCTGGGCACTTTCTAACAAAGAGTCCTTCCAGATCAGAGCGTCAAGAGTACCAGAACAATATTGTATATTTTAAAGTACGTACATCAAGATTCTTCATGAGATTGAAAGTGAAATATTTTCCACAATTTAAAATTTCACTAGAGCATTTTCTTCTGTACATTTTCTTCCGTACACTTCTTCTGAGACTGAAAGTGAAATATTTTCCAAAATTTTAAATTTCACGAGAGCACTTTCTTCTGTACACTGAAGACAGAGCATGAATAAGACATTCAGAATGTCCGCTCTCATAGAGTTTATGTACTTTTGGCTGCATACAGAGACCATGCAAGTAAACAAAATAGACAAGATACTTCCAGATTCTTATTAGAGTTTTTAGAAAAGAATAAAAGAAATAAATAAGCTAGAAAGAGACTTGCAAAGAGTACATAAGAATTTAAGTGAGGTATAGGAATGTCTCCATGAGGTGAATTTTGAACTGAGATTTGAATGAGAAAAAGAAACCACACGGCAATAGACGTTTGGGAAAAAAAATTAAGACTGGTTTTGGACATAATATGTTTGAGTGTCATATTACATCCAAGTAAAAATTTTGAGTAAGCATTTTTATAGAAAAGTCTGTAGTTATAGGGAAACACAGAAGGCCATATTATCTCTGCTGTGAATCTGCAATCTAACAGAGCCCAAGCAACTGAACACACTAAATGAATATTTATTGAGTAAATAAATTAATGAAGCAGTTACTTCCCTGACTGTTAATTTTTACTCCTCATGTAGTCTTCTATTTAATTAGTTCATTATTAATTATCTTCCAGTCTTGCTCCATATGAGGAATAATGACATAAACAGGAAATCTGAGCATTCCACTTACTGAAATCTTGTTAAATTGATTCTTAAATTGAAATGTTTCTTATAAATTAAGATAGCATTAATATTTACCTACTGTATGAAAAATCACTGGAATGACTAAGAAAATTTAAGTTTCTGCTACTATATCTGCCTATTATAAGTGTTTACCATGTCAGGTTCTGCCTAAGATGAACATATGTATTCATGTACGTGTTCGTTCATTCGTTTATTCATTCATTTTTAATAAACACTTGTTGAGTCTTTACTCTGCTGCAGCAATTTCCTAAGTGTTAAAGATATGCACACTTAAGGACAATGTCTGTCTCTGCCTTATAGGCCAGAGCTGGAGACTGTCTGTGCCTTATAGACCAGGATGGTAACCAGTACTTTGGATTCAACAGAATGGCACTTACGAAAAGTTTAATGGAAATATGAAGTGGAATGTTCTATTAACTTCCTGGGGAAGTGAGTAAATATTTTGTAATATTTACATGAAACTTGGAACAGAGGGTGAGAAAGGCCAGTTCAAGCAAGGGCAACAGCATGTCATCTAATTGGCATATTATAAAAACATTGTGGTAATATATTTATTTATTTATTTATTTATTTATTTATTTATTTATTTATTTATTTTTGAGAAGGAGTCTCACTCTGCCGCCCAGGCTGGAGTGCAGTGGCGCGATCTCGGCTCACTGCAAGCCCCGCCTCCCGAGTTCACGCCATTCTCCTGCCTCAGCCTCCAGAGTAGCTGGGACTACAGGCGCCCGCCACCACGCCCGGCTAATTTTTTGTATTTTTAGTAGAGACGGGGTTTCACCGTGTTAGCCAGAATGGTCTCCATCTCCTGACCTCGTGATCTGCCCACCTTGACCTCCCGAACTGAGCCATCGCGCCCGGTCGGTAATATTTTTAAAGAGAAACTGAAAAGGTTGGTGGAAGGGAAAAAGAAGAAAGCAGGAAAATGGGGACAGAGAACAGAATAAGAAGGTTATTTGAAAAATTCAAGGGAACTCCCTAAACTGAGGCAGAGACAGCTGGGATGAAGAGTGGCTTCCAAGTTTCAGTCTTTGAACTTTGAGGACAGATAATGTCATTCATCTGGAGGTGCTGAGGGTAAAATGGAAGATTAGAATACCCAAATGGGAATATCAGATGGGCATATCTGGAGGGAGGTTGAAATTTAATCTTTAAAGCATTGTTATAGAAGTGATAATTTAAGAAATGACCATGAATATAATCACTCAGCAAAAGTAAAGAGACGATTGGAGAGGTAGGATCTAGTAAGAACAAGTATAGATAAAGGAAAAAGAGCATATGTAAAAAACCGAGTAGACAAGAGATACACATATGGAAGAAAGGGGATGTAATGTCTTGAAAACCAAAAGAAGAGAGTACTTTGAGGAGAGATGAATTAATAGTGCCAGATGACACCACTGTGAGTTTTAAAGTACAGTATCTTCAATCAATTTTGATGTAGTGATGCAAGATGGAAAAGAAATAATAATGTCCTTCTATCATTTAGACCAATGTCTAGAATTTTGCTGGGAGATTATGTGCAGTTTTAATTCAAGAAAATGCTCTTTGGAGACAGTTTAAAAGATAATTAAAATGCTACAAGATTTGGCACAGCAACAGAGGTTTAAAGAAAGTACAGATCTTCTGCCTATGGAAAGGATAATTTAACGTAGTTCTTTGAGTTGTTCTCACTTATATGGAGAATTCTTAAATGGAGAGTGTTATCCGGAACAAATTTTTGGAAGTCAAGAAGTTGAGACCAGACTATTTCACCGGAAAATACACTATTCTAGTTTAGAAGAGTAGAACTAGTTTGTGATAAATAAAGAGAAATTTATGTGTGAATTTGTTTGGGGTGGGAAGCTTTAGGAAGGAGTCAAATAGCCACACATTATGGTACCTAAGGAAACGCTAATGTTTAATTCAAGAAAATAATGTCATATTGAAGTATTTTTGGAAGTTTTATTTTCAGAAAAAAATAAATATACATGATTGTGCTTGTAGACTACATGAATGTAGCATTTTATGGAGATTAAATAGCTTTTGCTTCCAGTTAATAAGTGAGTAATACTATTTCACTTTAATATTTCCTCTAAAGTAGATGCAGCTTCATATTTCTAGAATAAGTATAGCAAGCACAGTAAAACCTTGCTTTTCATCTCCAGTGGCTTCTGAATCTGGAAAATATCATAAGCATTAGAGTCATTATTTAATGTTTATTAGTTACTCTGGGATCATATGAAGGTTGAAGCTATAATTTAGTAACAAAAGTAAGTATAAACCTGCTCTATTTTTGTTGCAATCCAAGAAAATAATGTAAATCTAAGTTATCCTTATAATTCTGGTTTATGATGTGTTTTTATTGATCTTAATAGTATGAAAATAGCAAAACATTGTCTGCTTAGCTATACATAAAACTAGACTTTAAATGGTAGAGTAGTATATTTAGAAATATATGAGTGATGTTTCATAACTAATGGTTTGTGATTTATTATTTTACTTCCTTCCATAAAAGTGGACTTTAAGAGAGTGACAGATACTTAAAAAAATTGAGGGTCTTCTTCCTGGCCAAATTTATGATGGACTTTATTATGCTTCCAAGAAGGAAAAGGATAGCTTCAAGAATGGTGATCTTGAGTATAAATTTAGCCATTATTGATTATGTTGTACTCTAGTTGAAGTTGCTAATCCTTCAGTTGATAGCAAATGAAAGAGTAGTCTGATTATTTCACTTTGAATTTTATTTTATTTTATTTTTCTGAGACGGAGTCTCACTCTGTTGCCCGGGCTGGAGTGCAGTGGCCAGATCTCAGCTCACTGCAAGCTCTGCCTCCCAGGTTCACGCCATTCTCCTGCCTCAGCCTCCCGAGTAGCTGGGACTACAGGCGCCCGCTACCTCGCCCGGCTAGTTTTTTGTATTTTTTAGTAGAGACAGGGTTTCACTGTATTAGCCAGGATGGTCTCCATCTCCTGACCTCGTGATCTGCCCGTCTCGGCCTCCCAAAGTGCTGGGATTACAGGCTTGAGCCGCCGCGCCCGGCTTTCACTTTGAATTTTAAAAGGCACACAGTCAAGTTTAAACTTAGCTATCTAAAAATAAAATAATGGAAAAAGGTGTCAGCTAACTAAACAAAAATAGATATGTTTTCATTACTTGAAAAATAACGAAAATATATTTTAGTAAAGAAGAAATCAACACTCCATTTCCCAACATTATTTTGGAAACAGATCTTAGAATGACAATGTAAGAAGACCAGATGGAAAACACAGGAAATAAAAATTACATTTTTAAAATAATTTAGTATATGGTATAATAGAATCTGGAAACTAAACCTATGCTTTACAAATATAATTAATTACACAAAATTTACCAACGATCTTTTTCATTTGGGCTTACATAAAAAAATTAAACTGTATATGTGTGTATATATACATGTGTGTGTGTGCATATATGCACTTATATAATGTCTACATATTCAAACTTGTATAATATGAAACATGTATACATTCATGTACAATGTATGCATTTCTTTGTGAGTGTGTATATGTGTGTATAAATATGCATATGTTTTAAACGTATCTTGGTCTCAATGAAGTGAAACAGAAAATTGGAAACCATTCAGTTGTTTTATAGATTATGTAATAAATAAATTACAAAACCTTTTTTGAATGTCGTAACACATAGTATGGAACTAAATCTAACCAGCTGTAGCATATTATAAATTACTTTCACAAACAGCTTGCTGTTGTGACCATAATAGAAATCATTGCTAATAGTTTCCTCATTGGAACTTGCACTTTGTGTTTAAAGAGAACTTCAAAGGAAATTGCAAAGAAAATAATAGTAACAATCATTTATTTTCAGTTCAATATGAGAAAAATTACACACAATCTAAATTAATGTTAATGTATTATATATGTAATTTCACATTTTGGTTAAATAGTCCATTTATCCAAACTTCAGGGCCCAATTTTAAAAATCAGTGTCTGTAATTTTTAAAATCAAATACCATTGAACAAAGTTACTTGTAAATTTTTTACAGCTGTGCAACATCAAATATGATCAGAACTTCATGGTTAAAAATACATAGAAAATTTATTACATTATTTTGATCACTGAGATCAATATTTCAATGTAATTTTTTCATATGGCTTCTTTTGAAAAAAATAAAAGGATGGACTATGGAATTGAAGCAACTGACTGCAAACACTTCTATGGTTTCAAATAATATGATTAACCTTAGAGAAATCTACGCTGAAGAAAATGACTATCTGTCATGAGATAGTTTTGATCTATTAATATATATTCTTATGAATAGTTTAAACTATGTATAAGAAAGGAAATCACAGATCACTTTAATATACTTATATAGAGAGTTACAAGTAATTCATTCATTAAAAACTATTAAACTTACTACTACCCTAGACTATAAAATGTGCTTAGGATAAAGACATGCATAGAATACGGTTCTTCAACTTGAGAATTGGAGGATCTCATGCAGGGGTAGACCTTGTAATCTAGCTTCTATATCTCTGAATTGATCATCTGTATACCCATCTTTCTCACTTCTATCAGGCTGTGATAGCCTACCCTTATTCCTCAGATGCCACAAAGACTGTTACAGATACAGAGTTTCCCTCTGCCTAGATTGCTTGACGTGAGTCCTTCTCAACGTCCAGATCTTTGACATCCAGTGCTGTTTGCCTATACTTCTCTGTATAATACTCAGTATGCCTCATCTTTGCTTAAAATGTAGTTTAGGAAACAGAGATCATATTTGTTTTAAGCCAAATATAACAGCAGTCTACAATTTTCTAAGCTCCTTTGCTGTTAGAGCACAAGTAGTTCTCAGTTGTGAGGATACAAATTAAGCAAAAATCTGCTGTGCACTTTTTTATGAAAGCTTTTGCTTTCCTAAAAACAGACATGGATGTGACTATTCCTTACATCTTTCTGCTTTGATCAGAAGTAGGAAAAAAAGTTATTGCAGCGAGGTATGCAAAAAAGTGAAGGAAACTTCAATCATGTCCTTTAACCTTCTTTAAGTGTGATGGAAGAGGACTGACATATTAAAGAGACTTATGGGTTAAATCTATGTTTTACTGATTAATTATAAGAAAAAAGATAATGCCATGCAAATATTGCAAAAGAAGAAACACTTTAGGCAGAACAACGAAGTCAGTTTTATTCATACTGATTATGAGATTCCTATATCATGATGATCACTAGGCAGTAGTTAATCCTAGATTGAAAGACTAAGAAATTGTCAGGTCTGAAGTACAAACATGTAGTTTTTTGTTGAGAATATGGGAGTAGATAGATTCCTTTCATAGATTCCTTTCATACAGTGCATAGAGAGTAAAATGAAAAGAAGGTCTAGGAGCAAACTTTGGAAAACCCAATATTGAATGGTCAAGGATGAAGAAAAAGAGAAAGAGAGAGAGATGGAGAAGTTATAGGTAAAGACCTAGGAAGATCAGAAAAAAAAAAAAAAAAATCTCACAATGCAATTAAAAGGACAGTTCCATATTTGATGATAAAATATTGTAAGTGTTAACAATATATCAAGTTAGAAGACAATGTCAGAATGCAGGCTGGATTTGGTATTTAAGATGTCTGCACTCAGAACAATAGAAAAATGTATGTTACATATCAATTATTTTTTGACTGATAAGCATGTGCGTACATAACTCTCTGCTTTTTACAAAATAACAGCAGTTAAGAGTAAAGGTCCACATTAGTGCCTGACAGTGGACATCTCTCCACTCTGGTCAGTGAGATAGTAGAGCCAAATATAATTTAATTTCAGAAATCAGAAGATATTATACTTACAACTGGCAACTTAAATTGATAGCACTACTGAATATGACTACCTAGTGCAAACTAAAGAGTATGTAACTCGTCAATGTATGTAACTCCATCAGGAACAATCTACGCATTCTCAAGTTACAATTTCTAGTCATTTTAGGAATATAAAATGATGGAAAAAACTGCTAGTTAATATTATGCAGCTGGGAGCAGTAGCTCCCATCATTCCCTCAGTATGAGAAAAATATCTCTCTATTTATTGAGGGATGTTTCCAACTTAGATTTATACAGCAAACACTGAATTTGGACCTCCACATTACGTGGTACAGTAGTTTTTGTACAAGTGATTATTTGGCTCTGTATAAGTTATTTTGAATTCTCATGGCTACTTCCTCTTTATGCATCATATGCAGTTCATTCCTATTGCAAAATTCTCCAGCATTCTCTCAAGAAGGGCCTTTTTATTTTTGTATGCCTTTAAACAATTGTGTTCTTTATAGTTTAACTTTTTGCTAAACTTTAAAATGCATATAGAAAATTGCACATACAGAAAATTGCACATATTTTAATCATAAAGCTTGCTGAATATTCACAAACTAAACACAACTGAATAATTAGCACTCAGGTCAAGAAATAGGATTACTCCAACACCCAGAATCCCTCCTCATTCGCCTTTGGATGGTCCCCATCGAAGGGTAGCCATTATCCTGAATTCTAATACCATATATTATTTAGCTTCTTTTTGTATCTTATATCAAGATAATTTATAGTGTGTGCTACTTTGTGTTATATTTTATTAGCTCAACATTATATCTGTGAGAGTGCTCATATTATCCTGTATAATTATAGGTGATTTATTCTCATTGCTGTATAATGTTCCATTGTATACTGATTATACTGTATCTATACATCTACTTTGGTCACTTGAATAGACTTTTGTCTGTTTTATGAGAGCTATCTTTTTTGTTTTCTTTTAATATATTTCTTTTTGTGAGTGTTTCCCACAAATAGAGATTCTAGAAATATTCTCAAAATGGGTTTTGGTGAACTTATATAACACTTTCTTGAAATGGTTCCTTCTTTAAATGTGATGTTCAGCTTTGGTCAATACTGCCCGTTTTTCCATACTGAATAAGAGTTTTTGTTGCTTCACATCCTCCCCAAGAAATTGTAGTTGCTGTTTTTCCTTGTAGACATTATAGTGAATTTGTAGTGTATCTCACTGTGGTCTTAACTTGAATTTTCCTGATAACCAATGTAGTTTAGACCTTTTTATATGTTTGCTGATCTTGGTAACTTGGATCTTTTTTATTAAGCAAAAAATCTTGTTCAGATCTTTTGCTCATTGGGTTTATTTATTTTTTTCCTATACTATTACTTTGTAAGTGTTCTTTGCTTATTTTGAATACAATTTCTTTTTTTATTTTTGGGTACATATACTGTGAAACAGTTTCCCACTCTATGGGTTGCCTATTCATTCTGTATATGGTGTCTTTTGAGGAACAGAACTTCTAATTTTAAGGCATTCCAAATTACCATTTTCCTTTATCATGAGTTCCATTTAAGACATCATAAGTCCTCTAAAGTGATAAAGATACTACCTAATTTTTTTTCTAAAATATTCACTTCATTGGTATTTTATTTTTGTGTATGGTGTGAAGTAGTAGTCAAGACATATACATAAATGCATACACATACATACATGAATATATGCATATTTAAACAATGCGTATTTAGCTAAACCTACTTACTTCAGTTTTATTTTTATAACATAAATGGAAAACAATTCTAAAGCTGCATATTGTAGAACCCATTATTTTAAAGTGCCAACCTGAAACCTTTGAGGCTTTCTTACAGTTTAAACAAGCAAAATATTGCAGTAAGACAAGACCATGCTATCCTGACACCTACTATAGAGATTTAACTATAATGGAACACAGAAAATCACACACTAACACTACATTCCCTGTAATGGGAAGCCCACACAGAAAGCACTGAGCCATGGAGAAATGGAGAAATGAAGACACAGAGGCTGGAAGGCAGAGTAGAGAAATATAGAAAAGAGATCTACTGGCTGGGCACGGTGGCTCACGCCTGTAATCCCAGCACTTTGGGAGGCTGAGGCGGGTGGATCCCAGCACTTTGAGAGGCCAAGTTCAGGAGTTTTAGAGTAGCCTGGCCAACATGGTGAAACTCCGTCTCTACTAAAAGTACAAATACTAGCCAGGCATGGTGCCACGCACCTGTAGTCCCAGCTACTCGGGAGGCTGAGGCAGAAACATCGTTTGAATCCGGGAGGCAGAGGTTGCAGTGAGCTGAGGTCCACAATTGCAGTCCAGCCTGGGTGACAAGCTAAACTCCATCTCAAAAAGAGAGAGAGAGAGAGAGAGAGAGAGAGATCTATTTAGTGAGAATTTTCATAAGAAACTAGGCATACTATAAAATTCATACCTTTTACTCGTTTTCTCTACAACAATCTTTAGTAAATTTCCAACAAGACCCACTTAGTAAAGAATATTGATATGAAAGAACACCAAGTTAGTAATCTAAAGATGGCAATTGTATTTCTTAAATCCTTGTGCATAATCGATTTCACTTTATAAAGTCGTGTAACATCAGTAGTCCTTGTAATATATACCCAGTAACGTTTCATGTGTTTGGGTATGAGTAGTCTGTTATGATGTCTGAAAATGTAGAAAACTGTGGTGGATACAGAATGACAAACAATATCAGGAGCAGATGTACATAGGAGATTTCAGCAGGCTTTCTTGTCCAGCACATCATTCATTAGATGGCCCAAGATATTTTTATAATGAATAATAAAAGATATAAATGTTACATTGTTTAAAGTGTTTCTGAGTCAAATGACATTGATAGTTTAAGTTACTGCAATATACAGACACAAAAAAAAGAGAAATACTTTCTCATAAAAAACATTTGTCTCTTAACACCCAAAGTTCAATACTAATGAATCATTAAGTTTATCAGAGATTTCTTTTAACATTTTAAGTGTAAAGATCAATTACTACTAATGTTTAACTTGCTTCGATGGGAAAATAAAAGCAACATTTTTTGCCTGTCTATATATAATGAACTTTATTAGGCTACTCATATTTTGTTCTATTTTAGACTTTATTTCAAACTCGAAGAATAGGTTGTCTGCCTTGGAGCTCACAGCAGATCCTAAACCAGAAAATATGCTCAAGAAACATATATTCTGTAATTTTATGAAATAATAAGTAATGAGCATATTATTCTTTACTACAGAGAGGATAAGTTCTTCTTTGGTGGCCGTATGCTTACATATATATTGTAAAAACAAAAAGATGTATTATTTTGTTAATACAGAACTCAATAATTTGGAGAAATTTAATAATTCAATAATTTTTGTGTCTTACTTGATAAAACTTTTCTTACGACAATGTAATGGCATCTTCCTGATTATGGTAGTTTCTTGAGTATGGCAGTGGCAAAGCTGTCACCTGCTGATCATAGATATGACAGTAGTGCTCCTAGAAACTTAATCTTACAACATGGCTTTCCTAAAATCTCAACCAAAAATCTCTCCTGTTTTAGCACTACCCAGGATTACATGAGCCATTTAATAGTCTTTAACAAATTCTTTCCTTCTTAAAATACCTACAGGGGACTTTTTTTTCCCCCATTGTACTTTGATCAACAGTGTTTGTGGTAAGAATTACATGTAATGTATATTGTTTAACACCATGATTAGGATACAGTCAAGGTTCAACAAAGGTTAGTGAATATCATGATTATTGAGAAGTTCTCAAACTTGCATGAAGCATGAGCTATAGTTAACCAATTATAGATAAAACACATTACTAGAAAGTTTAAAAACAAAGTAAATTCCTGGGAATTTTGAAATATGACTGGCTATCTTCTACAATTCATCCTTGTTGTCAATTGCAACTTACTTTAGAGATGTTAACCTTCAGTGTGAAGTGTCTAACAGCATTCTGCCTCACTTACAATTCAGAAAATATTAAAAACTCATTTCTGATTGCCTGCTTTAAAACACAGTATGGAACATAAGATATACTTGATGATTGAATGAAGGAATACAGCTTCTCTTTGGTTGTACTCCAAGCTTATTTTTCTAAATTTTGAATTCGAGCCAGAAAGGATGCTATTCTGCTCCATCTGATATAAGGAGAAAATAAATTTTTCAGACCAGATGAAGGCAATTCGGTCCTCGATGGTTTGCATTTTAGTGTTCTTCACAATAATAGAAAATTTGTGCATAATGGAACATTAGAATATAAGTTTTTGTTTGCTTGTTTTAAGACAGTTTCACTTTGTAGCCCAGACTGGGGTATGATCTTGGCTCACTGCAACCTCTGTCTCTGGGGTTCAAGTGATTATCATGCCTCAGCCTCCCTAGAAGCAGGGGTTACAGTCTTGCAGTCGCACACCACTCCTCCTAGCAATTTTTTGTATTTTTTTTAGAGATGGGGTTTCACCATGTTGATTGGCCAGGCTGGTCTCAAACTCCTGACCTCGAGTAATTTTCCTGTCTTGTCTTCCCAAAGTGCTGGGATTATAGGCATGAGCCACCATGCCCAGCCAGAATTTAGGTTTTGAACACCAGAGCTGTCTTACTTATTGAATCTCAAGTCTTATTTCAGGACCTGTAGTAGTGTCTCACTTAAAAATCACTATTGTTGCCATCATTAATATCACAGCAACAGTTTATTATCACTTTGTAATATGTTCATGTGACCATGCTTGAGAAAAGTCATTACAAACCCAAATTTACCTAGGGGCTCTGAGGCTTAGGGAGATTACCCACAGTTACAAAGACAGAAAGTGGCAAAGCCAAACATTGCACACAGATTTGTTTAAAACAATTGTTAATGAATGAATAACAGAAAGCACCTTTAGTGTGAAATATTGTTTTCCCAAGGCATTCCAGAGATTATGCTGCTGTCTGCCTTTCCTATTATTTTTATCAGATGAGCACAACAGTAATTTACTGACCATTCTGTTTCTACAACTAAAGTTGTTATGCCCGTTCAAGTTTCTCCCCTAGCTTAAAGAACAAAAAAAAAAAAAAAAAAAAAAACATAAGAATGTCCTGCTTGAAGCCAAATTTTTCTCTTTGACTGAGTCAAAAAGATATTTAGAAAAAAATATTTTATTAAGAAATAGAAAACTACCAAAGAAAAAAGATACATCTACATTGATTATGCAGATTCCATAGGAAAAAAAATGACAAGTATTTTGATTTTTTAAATATTAAAGTATAACATAAAATAGTGAATATTTTTTGGAAAATTATTGTATATCTATACAATTTTCTCTGCAGAATATGTCAGTTATTCCTAGAAGTCACATCACTTAATTAAAGACAATTAAGTCACATTAGGAAGATAGAATTAAAAAGAGTCGGAAAGCTATCCAGGTATCCCTTCTGCTCCAAAGTTAATTTGTCTCTGCTTTTACGAAATAATAAAAAAAAACATTACTTCTCAAATTAATGCAAAACATCAATCTGAATTGAGTAGCTTTATTCACAAATCCTTTCAATTTATATTTATTTAAACTGTGCTAAGCACTGGGCATGGCACTAAGCTCCTGGGTAAAAAAAAAAAAAAAAAAAAAAAAAAGAATTCTTTATAGTTCCTGATTTTGAGAAGATTTCAAACAAAACCCCACAAATAGAAGAATCTTAAATTCCTCAATAGTAATCATCAAAATAGTAATTTAGGTTAACATGGAAAAGAAATTTCAAAATGCTTTTCATTTTATTGTTCTAAAATATCTAGGGTTCATCTGGATGATAATATATAGATAAGACAGTAACTGATATATTCAACCAAAAGTTAACTATTCTTACACAAATTTAAAATTCCTTTGTGGTTGTTACATTAAATTGTTTATTTCATCAACATATTGCTTTAATATGTAAGTATTATCACACCAACAAAATAAAGTGAAGTAGTACCCACCACAACACTTATGACAGGAGCATACATATTTATTACCTATGAATTATAATAGAGGTAATCTACACACACATAATTGAGTTTCATTTGTCTTCTGTAATCTCTATTTAAATCTAACCTTTACAAATAAATTCTCCTCTACCTGCTTTCACTCCAAAATCTCTTACCTCATAAGTACATCTTAGACAATTCTTACATATTATCTTTATCATTCCTAAACATTTTGTATATGGTTGGTTGGTTTGTTTTCTGAGATGGAATTTTGCTCTTGTCACCCAGACTGGAATGCAGTGGCATGATCTCGGCTCACTGCAACCTCCACCTCCCGGGTTAAAGAGACTATCTTGGCTCAGCCTCCCAAGTAGCTGGGATTACAGGCATGCGCCACTACACCCAGCTAGTTTTTGTATTATTAGCAGAGACGGGGTTTCAGCATGTTGGCCAGGCTGGTCTTGAACTTCCTACCTCAGATGATCCTCCCGCCTCAGCCTCCCGAAGTGTTGACATTACAGGCATGACCTACCATGCCCAGCTTGCGTATGGTTCTTAGATGTCCCTAGATAATAAATTCCCTGAAGCCAAAAGTCATTATTTGATTCATTTTCAAATCACAATAGTTTTCATCAAATCTAGATAGGTCAAAGACAGCTCTGGAAAATTATCTTATCATGCATTAAGGAGTGAAGAATTAATAGGGGTTCTTTGGGTAAAAAGTAGTTGAGAATGTTTTATACACAATGAAGTAGTTTATATTTTAACCAGTAAGGCAGTGTGATGTTCAAATAATATTAGCAGCTAAAATCATTTAAAATGTTATTTGATATCTTAGATATGAAAGGAGAAACTTATAGTTAGAATGATAACCCAAATATCCAGATATCTTCTTGTCATAACCCCATGTCAAACACAAATGGCTCTACCTTCTAAGTTGAAGGATTTTTGTCTTAAGATCATGGTTTCATGTTCATGCAAATAATGCCTCAGTAAGGAGAGGACTTGACTCATTTGAGTTGGAAGAGAAGCTTACCAGCTCTTAAAACGTGGGCAGAAGTAAAAGCCAATTATAGTTAGCAATTGAATTATGCATGTGCTAGCTTTAGAGGGGACCTAAAATCTAAAGCAAAGAGGAAAAGTTCTAAGGAGATTCAAAGTGAGGTTTTAATTTTCAGATATACTGAATTTGAGTTCAGATATATTGGCTTTTAAAAGATTTGAAATGAAAGGGCATTTGAGTATTTGAGCTAGGGTATCTTAAGACAAAGGGAGAGATTACACATAACAATGAATTTAGATGCTGTGGAATGATATATAAGTTTGAATAGACTAGACAAGTTTATTTACTGAGGGAAAATACGTTGGAGGGGATAAAGAAAAGGAGTAGATGATTGATGGACGTCCAAGGAGGCAAGCAGAAAGAAATGGGATTCAAAGCACTAATGAATAGATGAATCTTGGAAATTAAAAATTAGTCTTCTCATCTGGATCCTTGAATGAACTCATGCAGAAGCCTTCCAGTTAGCTGAGCCAATGTTGTCATTTTCTCTTCATCCAGTGTGAGTGGATGTTCTGTTACTTGTAACCTGACTGATACAAATAACCACCAAAAATGCTTCCCTTAAAATATAAAGATGGGTGCAGATGACAGTAAGATTATGAGTGTCTTAGAGGATGTTACAGAATCTTTTCTGATGCCTAAATTATTTCTCTGAACTAGAAAGCAAGATTATTCACTGAATGGTGTGGGTGAGGCAGGTCTGAAAATAGTAATGGAAACATTGTAACAATGTAAAGGAAAGAAAGGAGAATAGAAGTATATGTGATAATAAACAATGAAATGTAGCTAACTATAGAGTTACTAAGAGAACATCTTTCAGATTATCAAATTTGCTTAAAACTCCATGTCTCTTGATTTTGGAATATACGCATACTAGAGCTATTCAAACTTGAAAAACTTGTTATATGACCTGCTATTACTGATAATTGCACACATCAAATATTAATCATGTAAATCATGTTAGAAAGCCTTTCTGTAATAAAATTAAAAAATCATAATTTTTTCCAGTGCTTACATTAATTCCTTTCTCTCCTCTGAGGTGTTATTTCAATCTCCTTTTTAATTAAGAATAAGTGATGAATATAATTTATCAGTGTCTTCAAGAGCTCCTTATTGGCCTTGATTACATGCAAATCAATTACTTACTAATAATCTGTTTTTAAACAAATAGTATTTTTTTCACATTATTTCTGAAGAGGAGTAGATATACTTTTAGATAATTTGGTAAAATATCATTACATAACAACATGTATGTATATATATATATATACAAAAATAGAAATATATGTGTGTATAAAATATGTGTGTATACACATACCCACACTCAGGATACACAGTCATCTTTCAGTATTTGTGGGGGGTGGGTTCCAGGACCCCCATGGATAGCAAAATCCAAGGATAATCCAGTCTCTTATATAAAAGGTGTGGTATTTGTGTATAACTTCTCTACATAGTCTCATAGTCTTTAAATCACCTCTGGATTACTTATAATATCTAATACAATGTAAATGTTATATAAATTGGTGTCATGCTGTATTTTAAAATTTGTACTTTTATTGTTTTATTATTTTTATTATTTTGGCTTTTAAAAATATTTTTCATCACAGTTGATTGAATCTATAGATATGGAACCCATGGATACAGAAGGCTGACTGTACAGAATGTGACCATGTATTTCCTGGACCCAACTTTGTAAAAGAATGTTTATTTAGAATTCTCACTTTCTGATCAAGAGAGCTAAAATATGTTACAGTGTGAAATAAAAATAAATAATATGTTTGCATTCATTGTACTTCTATATAAATTACCTAAAAAAAGGAATGTTCTACAACAGTAAAATAAATAAAATGTGTTTTATCCATATATGGAGAAAGATAAGGCATTAATTTTATTTTCCTCTGTATTATTCAAAACATATGAATAAACATTATTTTTACAGTCCCTGATATAAATAATTTCCTAGCCAAAAGTTAATTTATAAGATGATTTTTTCTGTTATTGATGCGATCCTGGGTCACCTGGCTACCACGTAAAGACTATTCAGCAAGTAGATAAAACTGTATATATTGATAATAGAAAATAATTTTACAAAAGTCGATAGAATTACAAATTGTTAGAACACTTAGCTAAAGCTCCTCTTACACAGGTATTCAAGGCATAGTTAGGTAAACTTCAAAGACGTTTATAATAAAGTGTACACAGTTGATATAAAATTTGTACCGCCTTTTATCTGATGTAGAGAAACAAAGGAACAGGTAAAAATAAGCAATATTTTTCTGAAAAAATAACCAAACATGAATGTTATGAATGTTTTAACATTCTTATAATTATGGTCTTTTTAGATTCTTTTCTAAAGTCAGATATTATTAAACTGATAAGCAATTTGTATTATCTTCATGTGCTTTTAACAATCTATCTCCTTCTGAATGGCGTAAACCCGGGAGGCGGAGCTTGCAGTGAGCCGAGATCCCGCCACTGCACTCCAGCCTGGGCGACAGAGCGAGACTCCGTCTCAAAAAAAAAAAAAAAAAAAAAAAAAAAATCTATCTCCTTCTCTCATTCTCTCAAATATTATTCTCTTAAAAAGTCTTCAAATAGGAAAATCAAAAACACTAACATCATTAAGTCCCTGGTAGGAGATCTGACTACCTTTGACTTCTAAAATAAAAATCATTGTTAAGTATATAATAAGGACCAAGAAATAAGATTTTTAGCACCTTATTACAAGTTATAATTTACAGAGAGACATTTATAATCAATATGGTCTGACTCTGTGTCCCCACCCAAAACTCATCTTGAATTGTAATCCCCACATGTTGGGACAGGGAACTCATGGGAGGTGATTAGATCACACAGGTAGTGCCCCCATGAAGTTCTCATGTTGGTGAGTGAGTTCTCATGAGATCTGATGGTTTTATAAGGGGCTTTCCCCACTTTGCTCTGCACTTCTCTCTCCTACTGCCATGTGAAGAAGGACATATTTGCTTCCCCTTCCACCACGATTGTAAGTTTCCTGAGTCCTCCCAAGCCACGTGGAACTGTGAGTCAATTAAACCTCTTTCCTTTATAAATTACCCAGTCTCATTTATTTCTTCTTAGCAGCATAATACAATAATCCTCCAATAATCTCATGAGTATAGTTGTTGCTACTTCCATTAATGAACTAGTGAGTGATATAGCCAGGATCTGAACCCACATAGATACTGTCTAAAACCATGTCACAATTTTAATTATTTCTCACCTGTCAGACATGTAATTATTTAACGCTAATTTCCAAAGGTTTTTGCTTTTTTTTCTTAAGATGAATTCTCAACAGGACCATCTCTTGCTTCCTACAAATACACAAACACGATCCTAGAGCTTTGTTTGCAAACTTAATGGAAAGGAACTATGTAGAACCTTTAGTACCTTCTAATAATTCTTCTCACTTCTTCTATAATCTATCTAAACATATAGAACATACTACAACATTTATTGTAGCCATGATGCATGTAAATTTTATATGCATTATCCATGGAACGTGCTGATAATCCAGTGAGGAAAGTTAAATAATTAGTCACAAATCATAAAATAAAAAACTAAGGCACAGTTTGGTTAAGTGATTTTTCAAAAGTCACACGGATTTAAAGTATTAGAAGATGGATGGCAACCCAGGACATCTACTTCCATGTCCTGAGTTTGATGTGTGCATAAAAGGTATCAGCTTTGTGTATTTCAATTCCAATTCTGCTATTAGTTTGCCAAAGGACCTTAAGTCACACTCCTCTGGCCCTAATTTTCCACTTCTGCAAAATACATGGAACAATAAATCAACCTTTCTCAAAGTATGTCCCTCGTAACTCTCATTTGTAGCTGCTAATTTTATTTAAAAAAATAGTTTCATGAACAGTGGTTAGGAATAATAGGCTAAAAAATGTTAGATAAGTTTTTTTTTTTTTTTTTTAATTGAAGGACTCTTACGAGACTTATTTATTTATTTATTTATTTATTTATTTATTTATTTATTTGAGATAGAGTCTCGTTCTGTCTCCAGGCTGTAGCTAAGGAAATGTACATCTTTCAGGAATTGATACAGGATGCAGTATCCATTTGAAAATAAAAATTCCAATACTTCACTTCCACCCCAACCCTCAATCTAGTGGAACTGAAAGCTTAAGGAGCATACATTTGAGAATTTTAAATAAGATCTTTAGATCTCATTTTATTCCAATGTATTATATTGTGCTTCATTGTATACTATTCTATTCATTACCAATAACGTTACCATCTATTCTAAACTCATTTCTCTCTCTCTTTCACTCAAACACACACACAGAAATGCACATACACAGACACACACACACAAACACTAACAGTATAATATGAGATATGCTGTCATAGTTTGGAGATGTAGGAAAAAGCATAAAACCTACAACTTAGGCCTTAAAGTCTTGATCATTTCCATTATTTGAACTATTAACTAACTTTGTTTTACACAGCCATTTGGTTTAAATATGGGAGGGATTAATGTATCTAAAATAATTTCTCTTTAAAATTCAATACATAAGATACCTATTTTAGACCTTTTTAATAAACATTAAGTGATGAATTGCTTCATTTTATTTTATCTTATTTCCCATACTACTTAAGGGAACTAACAGCAGGTGTCATTTGGCCAGAGGCCACTTCTCAGCTCCAATCCTCACTAGCCTTACAATTAAGAAATAAAGTTTACATGACTTTCACATCTTTATCATTTTAAACAGATTAAAGATAGTACATTTCTTATGTAAGTGTAGTGATGACCAGCATAGCACTTGTCACAGAAGGAGCACTCAGTAAGTATCAGCTTTCACTGAACTTTAGAATTATCTTAGTTTTTATTTTTTAAATGAATCTTATATGCTTGTCATGGTTTGTGCCACAGTTTGGAGCTGTGTTTTCTTACAAAAAAATGTTTTTTTATTACTTTTGGTGCATATCTTGGTATGGAGTTGTATGAAAACTCATGGTACAGATGCTCTTTACTTCATTTTATTCACTGGAATAAAATGAAGTCTAAATATCTTGTTTAAGAAGAGATGACTTGTCATGCCAGCTGATAAAATCTAAAAACCAATATTGCCCATCATCAATGACAGAAACAATTTTAATTAGTCATTAAGAGTATTATAAGATTTTAACGGTTTATTTTGCTTTTTTATTTCTATCCAGAACTTCCCTGAACAGGGAATTCCACATGAATACATGCAGTGAGTATGTCCCCAGATCATAAAAGATTCTCCCTATAAAATGGAAATTATTTTGTCTAACATCATTCTGATTAAAATTTAATTCATGACCCTAGTTCAGATATTAGAAATAATTTGTGTCTCTGAGTTAACTAGCAAAACTTCACCAAGGTCACATGGTTTTAAGTAGTAAAGTGAGAGTTCATTTTGTAATGATTTTAGAGTCATCATGCTATCCATTAAATATTGCCTGTGTATTTCCTAAAGTATCAGTTAATTAAGTGGAACTAACCTAATGCATACATTAAGGCATAGGTTTGAAACCTTTTAATTTTTAAAAACATTATGTTAATTATTTCAGGAGAAAAACATTTTAGTAGATTGGATTTTTAAAAAATTTTAGTGTCAGAGCTAATTAACAGTTATGTTTTCCTTAACTATTACTTGAGTTATCATCATTTCCTTCCAATACATACTTTACAGATTATAAGTGATAAAGTTTGCAAAGTGCAAAACATAGTAGAATTTCCTGGCTTAGAATGAATATCTAAGTATTGTATTCCTCACATACACAATTCCCTTTGAATCAGCATTAGTTTCAAAGTGTATGTTTTGTTCAAAAAATTTTTGCCCTCTTATATTGATTTCAATTGTACCTACTTAATATCTGCACATTCTAGAAACACCAGAATTAAGGGGATTTTTGTCTTAAATTAAAAAAAATATTTCTTTCTACTAACAAACACAGATAATGTGGATATTCAATTCCTTTGTTTGGATATAATTTCAGGAGAGGATATGCACTGTAAGTAGAAAAAAAATGGATTGCCTATGAATAGCTGATGCAAGAAAACAATTCTAAGATATATTTTTACTTAATTCAAAATAGGTATGATAATTATCAGATATTAAAAGTTAACACTACATACTCTTCCAATATAAAGTTGAGTTTCTTTATAATCTGTTTTTAAATAAGCATAGTATTGATTTCAAGTTGTGAACATATAAAAACCCTTTTTTTTTTTATTTAATCTTCCTGCTGTTAGTGAAACAGAATGTGGGTGCTTTAAATACTCTAGATGTGTCTGTCACTGGCTCAATAGTTTCCCCTCCTGTGCAGAAGAGGCCTTTGTCTGTCACTGGGATCACTATGGAGGTGAAGATTGCCATGTCGGTTTTCTATCGACTTCTTAAAATGTAAGCACCTCATCTAGGCTGCCATCTCTAGAATGTCAGATTGGGTAGATGATTCCATCACTAGATCGCACTGTATTTTGCCATTTGAAACCAGATGTCATTTCTGGGAAGAGAGTTAACGCTTTCGTCACAGAGTATTTCTCTTGTTTTGCTTAACATCTACTCACCTTTCGGTTTTGAAGAAATACAAAATACTAGCTAATAAGGCTGTCCCCAGGCAGAGTTTTCATGTTACCAGTGGCAGTCTCTGCACTTATAAAGACCCTTCAATAATCTGTCAAAAACTGACATCACTGTGTGAAAGCTGTTCATTTCTATATCTCGTTTTGCATTGATGTACGTGCACTTTTATATCCTTCAGTTCGACATAACATTTGGCCTTTCATGTTCTCAGTTTAAGCTACAGGGAATTCAGAGCTATTTCAAAGCATAATTATACCAATCTGCATATAAAAGGCTATATGTCCTACAGAGGATTCTATGGAAAGCAAACTGTTTCAAAGAAGAAAATTAGAAGTAATTCCCACAACTAAAATTCACTAAAGTTAATACATTTTTCATCTGATGAGGACAGCTTTATTTTTTTTAAGCCAATAGATCAATCCCAAAAATGGTGGGGATGATTTTTTGTGAGCAAGGTCAGGAAAAGAGGAGTAAGCAAGAACTGAAAATTGAAGAGGAAAGTAAAGCAACAGTATGTGTACATTGTACATATTGTTTTTGAAAACAGCCACATCACACCAGAAAAATCACTACTTCATATTACTATATCAGACAATAAGATTCTCACCTACATAATGTATTAACTATTTATTGTTGCATGGCAGTATACCCCAAAACATAGCAACATAAAACCACAAATATTTATTATCGCACAATCTGCGTGGTTCAAAAATTTTAGTGCAGCTTAGCTAGGTGCCTCTGGCTAAGGACTCTCAGAAGGTTGCAAACTGTCAGCAGGGCCTGTAGTCTCATCTGAATGTTCAACTTGGGAGTCTGTTTCCAAGCTCACTCATGTGGTAGTTGACAGCCCTTGATCTTGTGCCACATGGGTCTCTCCACGTAGTTGCCTCCACAACAGCTCTGCAAGGAATCCAAAAAATAGTAAGACAGTATATAAGAAGTTCTTCAAAATGGAAACAATAGCATTTTGATACCCTAATGTCATGTGTGAAATCACTTCACTTTTATCATATTGATTTTTTAGAAGTGGCTTACTATATCCCATCTACATTCAGGGTAGAGGTATTACTCAAGGCTGTCAATGTTAGGATGTGAAAATCATTATGGGCCATCACAGAGGCTGTCAGTCCTACATAAAAACAGTCATGTTAAATTGCTTTAGGTACTTTTTTATATTACAAAAGGCATTTCAGAATGCAAGTTCTGTCAATGTGGTTTTAAACTAAAAGTAATTCTACTACACAAACTCTGCATTCCTTTTCCCCAAATACATTTCTCTCCAAATACAATCTTGCTGGTTTTAGAAAGTTTCATAACTTGCAATTGATGAGTACAGTTACTTACATTTTGTAAGTAACAGTTTTTATCTTTTTTTAACATGAAAAATTGAAATAAAAAAAAACACAACTCACAAATATAATTGTGTAAATTCTGGAGCTAACAAAGTACTTAGCACAGAAGTTACACAGCATATGGTTATCCTAGTCTTAAATAGTAAAATGTGTCTGTATGTGCCAACTCTTAATTATCAGCTCATTAACACTCAGGTGTCAATTGCTGGTGGCAAAGGCAATGCCCAAATGGCCTAGTTTCTGTCATGCACAGTGTAATTAAATTGACCTCAAGTACTGAAGCTTGCTAGTTGTCTGATACTATTTGGACACTAATTTCAGGCCACTATTCAAAATAGAGTAATATGGTAAATAAACCAATGCAATGTGAGAAAAGCTATATTAAGTTTTATATTGTAATATAATATAATAACCTTAAAGACAATTGAATAAATAAGCACTATTCTAATCTATAACAAATGTAACAATGCATATTACCCCTTTGGTTTTAACATTATTGTTTTAAAATTACTTTAGATTTCAAGATAATGACATTACAAAAAAAGTAAAAATTAGTTATTGTAATAGTGGCATAAGGAAAAATAAATTACATATTTTATTATTTTGTTTATTGATATGTAATGAAATAAATGAATTATTTATATTTAAAATTTTAATTATTAATTCCAAATTGTGATTCAATTTCAAACATATCAATGCTTTTCTATATAGCCTTAACAACAGCAAAAATAAAAAGTACTAAAGAGAATCCCATATTCAAACTCTCAATAATGTAAGATCAAATTTCCACATGACATTCTGCGTTATGCTTATATAAGACTTTACTTATTATGTCCATAGTTTATTTTCAAGCTCCCAATTACAGAGAGGGGAGAGGTCAATTATGCACTAACCTTCCTTCCTCCTAAAACTTTATGAACATGAAAAAAAGTTTAATGAAAAAGCTACAATGACAAATAAAAGACAAACAATTGAGGAAATAACTATGACAACATTCTGAATGTTTGTAAGTAGATAAAAAGGTATAATTGACATACTAACTGCAAAAATTTTAAAACCTTAGCTGGAATCTAAGAGTGTAAAGAAGAAACCTGGTTTATCCCACAGAAAATTCCAAAGGCTCAATAATTGATAGCACAAATTAGTTCTGAAGTAGGGGTAAAAATAAGCCTAATAAAAAGGACCAAAAATGTTATTAAGAAGCAGTTAGACCTCCAGATGTCCTCATCAACTGTGCACATGTAGGTGATCAACTATTCCCTCTGGTTAGAAGACAGGAGATTTATTATTCTCTAAGGAGGTTGAAACAGAGCGCTCCTATATTAGAAAATAGCAGATACAGTTTAAAGTGCAATCGTCATACCAAGAAGTCTGGATCTTGGGTCTTCCAGATTTTTTTTCCTAGTTAATTTTTCAGAATTCAAGTACTCAGGCTTACACCTCCAGGCAGAAGACCTGAAAATATTTCTCTTGGTTATCCAACAAGACCAAGAAGAAAAATATGCCTAAACATATTGACCAGGAGTTCTCCAATTAAATGTTAGCCAGATTACCCTACAGACAAACATACTCAACAAGTCCTTCACACAGGGACAGAATTTATCTTCAGCATTTTAGAGTACCTAAATTCTTAATTATGTGATGACAGCCAAGTATCATAAAACATTATGAAAAGTCTCTAACATAATTATAGGAGACCCTATTTGGAAAAAAATGAAATGTAAAATAAACTGTCATCAATATATTTGGATGAATAAAATAAAATATTGCATACACAAAGAGTTAAAAGTACTTTAAAAGAGGAACATTCAGAAAACAAAAAGAACTCTTAGAATTCAAGTAACAATAATAATAGTAATAATAAAATAAAAAAGCTCAGTAGAGGTTTGGAATAGATACATAACAAAATACCCCAGAAAGTACATTTTTAAAATATAGAAAAGAAAAAGCAATGAAAATTGACAGAGCAGTAGAGGAGGTTCAGCATCCAAATAATGAAGGATACAAAAAAATAAAGAAAAATAAGGGAAGAAATCATGAGAGTAATAACTCGAGAAAATTTCCAAAAGTTGGAAGACTTGGGTTTGAAGATTGAAAGAGCTGACAAAGTGCCTGCAACATGGATGAAAATGGACCGTCAAGTTACACAATACCAGATTTCAGACCTTAATCACAAAGAGATTCTCTCACAAGTTTACAAAGGAGCTGGGGGATCCTGTGTTCATGAAAAGTTTATTTACAAAAATGGTCCACTTAGTTTAGAAGATGATATGGAAACCCTTTCAAAGAATCAAAGCTTAACAACAGAAAAATTTGGCATGAGTCAAGCCTGACCAAGACCTAAATTCTTCAAGTGTTCACATAGAGTTTTGGTCTTTTTCATACTAGATACTGCTCACCCTTAGTGTCTGAGGCCTAAAATTAAGGCCCATTGTTGTGTGTTGGCATCACTAAGAAGGACTCAAAAAGTCTAACTTCAAGTTCCCTTCCCACTCTGCTCCAGAAGATGAGGTCTCTTAACCAAACCATCTTCCTTATCAAGGAGACCAGGCACAGGCCCTGCTTATCCTGGGTTTCCTAGTAGTGGTTTCAGTTCCCTGCTAACACATGGAATTATTCAAATAAGCTAATCACATCATCCCCTTGGAACCAGGGTGCACTTCTTGAAACACAAAGCTTTTCTCCCACAGTCCCTGGTTGTTCCCTTTGTTTCTAAGTGCAACCTCCACATGGTCCTGTGCAGAATGTAGTGTCCTCCTCTCCCAGGATGTGAGAAGATGTGACTAATAAATTGTTGTAGATGCCATTTGTCCAGTGTCCAGTTGCAGATTCTCCATCCCAATAATCTCAGGGCAGGAATCCCTCCCTCACCAATAGAGTGAATAGGAGCCAAGTAAAATAACCTCTTAAAGGATGACCTCCAACCATGACCAAGGACACCTGGTCAACTTTAATTCATTGCTTTTGGCTATGTGGTTTCATGATACTAGGAAGGCCACATGCGAACAAACCACTAATTGGTTCCAGTACCACTTTGTTCCTTCTCTTCCCTTTCTAGGAAGCTCTTGTTTTTCTCCAAAAGAAGAATTCTTGTTAATTGACTGTACCTGGGCATGACTGGCTGTTGGGTTTGGTCTGTTTTTGGCAAGTGTCCCTGAGTCTTCTCCCCGTAAAAGTAGTGACAACACGGCCGGGCGCGGTGGCTCAAGCCTGTAATCCCAGCACTTTAGGAGGCCGAGACGGGCGGATCACGATGTCAGGAGATCGAGACCTTCCTGGCTAACCTGGTGAAACCCCGTCTCTACTAAAAAATACAAAAATCTAGCCGGGGGGAGGGGGGTGGTGGCGGGCTCCTGTAGTCCCAGCTACTCGGGAAGCTGAGGCAGGAGAATGGCGTAAACCCGGGAGGCGGAGCTTGCAGTGAGCTGAGATCCGGCCACTGCACTCCAGCCCGGGCGACAGAGCGAGACTCCGTCTCAAAAAAAAAAAAAAAAAAAAAAAAAAAAAAAAAAAAAAAAAAAAAAAAAAGTAGTGACAACACAGCACCTTAAATGTAGGCTGGTGCTTGAGTCCTGCCTATCAAGGGTAATCTAGAGCTCTCTGGTTATAGCATCTAATCTAGTGACCTCCATTAGCTGCTTGGGACAGCCACGTGGATATTAACTGTTACTGTACACCCCCAGGAGGAACATGGGATGACACATTGTCAGGTTTGTAGAAAGGAAGGAGACTGATACCCTAGAAAGAATTAAGCACGGCTCCCAGGTTGCCTAACAAGAGCCGCCCTTCAGGCAAGGGTAGCCACCTTGCCCATTCCCTGTGTAACTGTTTCCCTCAATGCATCCCATGCGTCCTCTTGACTCCCAGGGGTACAAAGGTAGACATCCATGGCAGCCCATGGTCAAGGCACTGATTGAAAAATAATGAGAGAGAGTTTAGAAGCATTTCTTACCAGCCCCTCTTAAAACAGTGGAGAGGTAATGCAGCTACTCTCCCAGTGAAAAACCCTATCCAAAATATCTAGGCTTTTCTTAGTGTTGCTGTTTACCAGCATGCAAAAGTATTTCACTGCCATGCCTGCCTCACAGTCAAAATGACCTTACTAGATGCGGACTCCAGCACTGAGGACACTGACTGATATTCACTGGGGAATTAGATAGCTGTCTACAGGTGGACTGCTAGGCTCCCAACATTTTTACCCTCAACCACACAGAAAGTCTCCACCAAGAGTGATCAGGAAACAGACTGAAAGCTGTGACTATTAAACTTTACATATTTAGAAATTCAAAATATTCTGAGGAAATTTGTACAGAGAGATTAAAAAAAAAAAAAAAAAAAAAAAAAGAGAAAGGCTGCATGCCTATAGCAGACAATGGTTTTGAGAATGACCTCTGGGTCATGACCCCAGAACTCTTCCATTGTGCCAAAATGTTGTCTGTTTCTCTTTTGCAACAAAGATCATGATTCTTAGCTTGACAGGGTAAAATATCCATGACAACCCTATGGCATAGCGTAGGTGTTATTTAAAACGCAACTTAAGTCTGGGGCTCTTAAACCCTATGATGCAACCATTTCCTTGGAAAGGGCCCCTAACATTTATGATAATTATTTAAGGCTTGCTAAAGTAAAAAGTTTATAACTATGAGCAGAGTATAGAAGGGAAAAACTATTAGAAAAAGAAGGAAGGAATCTTGGATACAGAGAGAGAGAATAAAATTCAGATAAAGGTATATAATTTGACCACTTCTCATTGCTCCTGGAATCTCTATACCATGGCCATAAGCTGACAGTGGACTTATCCTTGGCCCTACACCATACATCTTTAGCGCGGCAATTTTTGGTCACATACTGTGCTTTTCTGGAAATAGAGAACTCTCATAGACATTGGGCTTCTGATCCTCCATACCAAGCTGGCCATTATGCCCTGAGTCACGAAATTAACATTCCGTAAGTTCTGCGTAGCTACCTAGGACTTCCTTCAACAGACTGGCACCAAACTGGACCCTCTAATATAACCTCCCTGCAAGAATGAGTGGCTTTACTTCTCCTCAGCCTCTTGTCTGATGCCTCAGTGCTAGAAGAGATCAACTCACTTGTGGAACTCTTAACAACCTGGGAACAACTGAGAGAACTTGTTGATACACTTTATGGATCAACTACCACCATTATACATGATAGAGCTCAATGGAATTTTACTGCTTTTCATCCCTTTGTCAGGATGTCCCTGATAAACAACAGGATGAAAGGGTCAGCATAACTGGCCAAACATAAGGCAGTCTGTTTTGTACCAAAAGCCCCGGATGGAAAATGCCTTCTTCTGTACATTTTCATAATCTCTCAGTCTGTTGTCTAACAGTTGACCCCTTGGAGGTAAAGATCTCTGAGAATCTCTTGCCCCACAGAGACACAATATAAAAATCAAGGCAACAAATGTCACTATATGTATTAGGGCCAAAATACAAGACCTCATCAGAACACTTCTTATTCCTTTAAAGTTGTAAACATTATTGATAATGATTAAGGCATTTACTTTACTTCTTAAAATAGACAATGTTGGGCTCTTGAAGAAGGTACTCAGTGCAACTTCCATGTACCCTCAAGACACTGAACAGCCAGGTTAAGTAAGAGGCATAATGCTATCCTCAAAGAATTGCTATTTAAGCTACTAACTGGCAAATAGAACCCCTGCTATTGCCATAGGTATGGATTAGCTTAAATCCACATCCCTCTGTATTCTCTGCAATAATGCCACACAAGTCCCTCACTTTTCTTTATTGGTCATATGCGGGACACCACTAAAGTTTATGTTTTTGAAGATTCCATCATTCTTAGCCCTCTTTACCCTGGTCAAGTGCATACTTCACATCCTAGGGAGTTTCTTCCACTGCATAGCAATCTATTTATGACAAAGATATAAACTGATGTCAAGGCTTCAACGATCCAATGAGGGTCTAAAATTAAGGCCCAATATTACATGCTGCCTTGATATCTTGTATAACCGAGAGAGCCTCAAATGCCCTAAGCCTTCTTCACTCTGATCCCAAAGATAAGATTCCCCTAGCCAAAGAATTGTCTTTATTAGGCGTCCCCAAGCACAATTCCTTTTATTCTTTTTTTTTTTTTTTTTTTTTTTTTTTTTTTGAGATGGGGTTTCACTCTTGTTGCCCAGGCTGGAGTGTAATGGCATGATCTTGGCTCACTGCAACTTACGCCTCCCAAGTTCAAGCCATTCTCCTGCCTCAGCCTCCAGAGTAGCTGGGATTACAGGCATTATCCACCATGTCTGGCTAGTTTTGTATTTTTAGTAGAGACTATGTTGGTCAGGCTGGTCTCAAACTTCCGACCTCAGGTGATCTGCCCGCCTCAGCCTCCCAAAACGCTAGGATTACGAGCGTGAGCCACCGTGCCTGGCATAATTCCTTTTTATGCCTAAGTAGTGAGGTCTCAGTTCCAGGCCCAGACCCACAGAATTACTCAAACAATTCAATCACATCCTCTAGTGGGAGGTTGTTTGCTCCTTCCCTGAGTGCAACTCCAGCATGGCCTTTTTTGTTGTGCAGGGTCTTCCCCAAGGTTGTGAGAATATTTGACTAAAAAATTGCTGTCATTGTCATCTGTCTGTCCACTGTTAGGTGTGTGTGTCTCCATTCCCGAAACCCTATGGTGGGAATGCCTCCTTCAATGGGGTGAATAGTACATGACTAAACTATCCTTTGCATGCCTTCCTATTTTTCTTTCAATGCTTCACTAAATTAGTTGAAGTACGTTGAGCTAACCTGGGTGAAATTATTGGGTGAAATGATGATGATTTTGTAAAATCAGGTTAGTCAGATTTACTCTTGGTGATGCAGCAGTTTGTTCAATGTGATTTCTCTGGGAGATGTACTCATATTTGGCTCTAATTGTGCTTACTCACTACCAATATAACTTGTCATTAAGAGGAATAAAAATGCCTACATTTCATTTTAATATAAATCTATAAAAGAACAGTAAGAACTGTCTTTAGTTTCTTAGACCAAATTTAACAGTGCCTTTTATGACAGAATCATCATTATGGATGAACATACTAAGAAGTGGAAATTTTAAAATATAAAGTGAGGTTCTAGATGATATAATTTATTTGCATATTTTCAAATATAACTACTCCCAAGACTTCAATTTAAAATAAGACACAGAGAATGGAAACATAGATTGGCACTGGTGGAGAGTTCAGAGTCAAGAGAAAGGATTAGGGTAGGTTGTTAGGTTTATTGTTAGGTTCTTCCATGAGTTGACTTATATTTGTGTTATTTTCTTCATAGGTGGGATTCAGACCAAAATATTTTTAAGGCCCTGTTCTGCATTAAAATTCTATCATCCTGTGGGACCTGCTTAAAAAATAGAAAATAAGATTAATTGCTAGTAGAGGTTAGAAGATAATTGATGAGCACAGACTTAAAAACTTGAAGGTGTTAAGACTTCTTCAAAAATATTTGTTGAAAACATTAGTTGAACTCAGATGCATAGGAAAGATTTTAAAATGCCTTCTACAATTGTTACATATTTTAATTTTTTTATTAACATTTTCTTTATCTTTATTACTTATTGTTATGGGTGTGTTACAAAACAAACAAACAAACAAAAAGCCAGAAAGTTTGACTTAACCTGTGTTCTTTTTCCATGGATCAAGCCTAATTGGGTACATATAGTAGTCAAAGTAATGCATAAAAAAAAACTTTAAAAATATTTATAATTTACATATATTTATAAAATTACTTCTAAACATTATTAATGAGAAAGTTTTGACTTAAGAGATTTAATTTAAATAGTATTAATAACCATCAGTTATTATACAGAGAATAAAGCAGAATGCAGCATGGATAGTACCATTTTAGAATCAAAATTAAAGGCCGGGCGCGGTGGCTTACGCCTGTAATCCCAACACTTTGGGAGGCTGACGCGGGTGGATCACGAGGTCAGGAGATTGAGACCATCCCGGATAACACGGTGAAACCCTCTCTCTACTAAAAACACAAAAAAATTAGCCAGGCGTGGTGGCATCCGCCTGTAGTCCCAGCTGCTGGGGAGGCTGAGGCAGCAGAATAGCGTGAACCCAGGAGGTGGAGCTTGCAGTGAGCCAAGATCGCGCCGCTGAACTCCAGCCTGGGTGACAGAGCAAGACTCCGTCTCAAAACAAAAAATAAATAAATAAATAAAAAATAAAAAATTAACAACAACTGTGGAATTGTTTAACTATAATGCACTTCAGGCCCCACATCGGCAGAAAGCATAGTAAAATTAAATAGTAAAATTAGAAAGTCTTTCTACAAATAAGATACATTTCTGCACTGTTTTTTTTTTTTTTTTTTTTTCCTTTACATTAACTTGTTTAATGGCATTGTGGTCCTCTCCATCATTTCTCCCTCGCCTTCATCAGCTGACCGACCATCAAGGTAGTGAGGAAGTACAGTCTATTTGTCCTCTGAAAGGCCTCTCAATTCTACCCTCTCCCCTCCATTTTCACCAGTCCATTCTAAAGATTCAATTGGGTTCATTTGTTCTTTACCTAGAGATTCACAGTAATCTCTTCTTACTCCAACGTCTCTTTTTCTCTTTTCCATTGTTGCAAGTTATTTTGCTATTTAATTAATTTATTATTATTAATTATTTAGACAGGGTTTCACTCTGTCACCCAGGCTGCACTGCAGTGATACAGTCTCAGCTCACTGTAACTGCCCCCTCTCCAGCTCAAGTGATCCTACCATTTCAGCCTTTCATGTAGCTGGGACTACAGGTGAGCGCCACTACTCCCAGCTAAATTTTTTAAAAATTGTTTTGCAGAGACAGGGTCTCTCCATGTCACCCAGGCTGGTCTCCAACTCCTGAACTCAAACGATCCTTACACCTCATCCTCCTAAAGCGCTGAGATTACAAGTATGAGCCACCAGCCAGACAAGTTATCTTGCTAAATCTAAATTAGGCAATTCTTAGTTATTTTTAGTATATATTTTTATCTTTTATTGTTATTATGTCTAGGACTTGGATAGACACTTCTATAGAGTGTTGAAAAATTCTTTCTCACACACACAAAAATACATCTTAAAGTAAAAAAATCACCTAATATATCCTTTTCACTCCAAATAACTGATTTGCAGTTGGAAGTTTGCTTCCCACCTCAGCAGCAACATCTATAACCAATAACCACAGTGTTGTAGCCTTATCATATAACTTGATAAAAAGCTAGACCAGTATTACATATTTTTGCATGATGTTAGTGGTATCACCAATGTTCCCCTATTCTGGTTTCTAAAGTTATAAGGACATCATCCTAGAATCAGGAAGACACCTTTAAATGGAGTAATATTTGCAAACACTGTCATGTGAGGCCATACATCATTGTCAAAGAGGCAATGGAAGCAACACAAGCATCTATGGAGGCATTCAATGAGGTGGTTTGATATTACCACATTTTAAAATAAAATTTAATATACTTCTTAATGTTGCTTAAGGAGTACTATACCACTTTATTTCATTCTTTGTCAGGTTAAAACTAGAATTACTTATCATTTGTTTTCATTACTTTTTTCCTTATTTTAACTTATGTATGTTAAAATGTAACTCTCACACACATCTCTCATTCTCTCTGTCTTTAATTCAGTTTTGTTTGGTATATTCTGTTACAACCATGTTTTTTGTTTTTGTTTTTGTTTTTATTTTTGTTTTTTGTACTCTTCATAGCCCTGTCATAAATAAGGGTGGTTTTCATGTAATGTTAAAATAAATCATTGATTGCATGGTGTTGAAAGGCCCATGCCAGTTTGTTGATGATCAAATACTATTGCTTTCCAAACAGGCATTTTGATATTTTAAAGACTAACATTAGAGAGGAACGAAAGGCAGATGTTTTACCTATAATATGATCCTTTATGTTCATGTAATTCTTTCATATGAGCCTGTTATACCTTTCCCAATTACACACACACACACACACACACACAAACACACACGTATATATGCACACAATTTTGAGAGAAATACTTTGCTAGAGAAGTTTGAAATTGGCTATTCACTCTATTATTAATTAAGAAACACAACTGAGAATAAGAGAATTCTCACATTTTTGAAGTAACATTTAGAGTTGTGGGCTTACACAATTCACCATGCCAACACTTCTTTTCTTCCTTTTTTTCATGATCAAGAGAAGAGTTATTCATAATGATAGGCAGAAAATGGAGATGGGGATTGTGTTTCAGATTAGGTGATTGCAATGTTATCTAAATGTTCCTATCTTTCAGACAGATTGGTTGAGGAGCTGCCCAATGATCATCAGATGTTTTCTACGAAAAATAAAGAAGCATACCAAAACAAAAATATCTTCACCTACACAATATTTTCAGTATGAATCAATTAATTCCCTTCACAATATGAATACTCCTTTAAAAATATCAGTTAAGTTACAGATTAATTTGAACTACCTTAACTGGGAAATTTAAAACCTAGTTTTCCTGACAAGGAGATAAAACTTTTGATTCAAAAGAAAAAAAAAAGAAAATAAAGAGGAGATTTTAGTTATATTCTGAACACCCAAAGGACACCTCTAGGGAACAGAGCCTGTCAAGCTAAGTAATGACAATTTCAAGAAGTCTATTATTAGAGCAACTTTTAAAATTCAATTCTATTGAGCAGATACTGAACACTGCCCTAATTCATTTTTATGAAAATCATATGCAAACAAAATGATTCTGTCAAATATTCGGTATTTCCAACAAGCATTTATTTGTACGGAAATACACATTCAGAAAGGACATTGGGGTCAGATAAATATGTCCTAGTCCAAACATACACATGTATTTTTCAACAGTAGAGACAGAGGACTATTTGAGAGTTGTAAAATGAAGTGGAGGAAGAAAGTGAAGCTAGCCAGATGTGTTTTATTTTTTGTACTCCATACTACTGATAAATGGAGAGGCAAATATGAACTGAGCTGATGAGTGGATACCAAAGGCAAGTCTACTTTCATCTTGAGGTTTTGAAATTTGCACTGCTTAGACACAACTCTGTGGCAGGTTGAAATTTTGAGAAAAGAATTTCTTTTGTTTGTAGACTGTATTCTATACTTTTAGTAACCAAGATCAGTGGTTAAATGTTGAAAAAAAAAGTAATAACATATACTACTCTCATTGTGAAACTGCCATTGCAAAATTATAACTGAGAAAATTATTGCAGTGAAAGAGATCCAAACTAGCCAACCCCATCTTGCTTTTAACCTCCAAGCTGTCCTTGTTCACTCCTAGGCATAGGCCAAGCTAACTTTGGGAGGAACTTGGTTTATAGTTTAACTTTGAAACAAAGATGATAACAGCCCTTTCCCAAAACAAACCCCTTTCCTGTCTGGGGACTAGACTGCCTTTGTAGGACTAACAAATTAGCCACAAGATTAGAGATTATGGTTTAAGAGTCATGCAGCTGAAGGCTACAAGATTCTGACCTTTTCTAAATTTCTTCTGGGGATAACTTCACTATTGTAATACCTAAGGTCACTGCTTGAGATATTTTGGAGACTCTGCACTTAATCAATCAGTTGGCACCACCCAGATTGATAAACTGGTGCATCCGGTCTTGTGACCCCCAGCCAGCAACTAACAGTGCAACATGACAGCTTAACAGCTTCTATTTCCTATGATTTCATCTCTGAACCATCTAATCAGACCTGATTCACTGGTCCCCCTACCCACCAAATTATCCTTAAAAACTCTGATTCCCCAAATACTCTGGAAAACTGATTTGAGTAATAAAAAATCTCTGGTCTCCCTAACAGCAGGCTCTGCATGAATAACTTTCTCTATTGCAATTCCCCGTCACGATAAATTGGCTGTGTCTAAGCAGTGGACAATGTGAACCTGTTGGGCAGTTACAAGTCTGTGTTAGCATTGTGCTATGCATTTCAGATTTATCCACAGCTATTCTACAACTAAGTGTACTTATCCATATTTTACAAAGGGTAAAAGATTAAGATTCAAATGTGAGGTAACTTCAAAAATATCTTCCCTGTTTCCACAGCATTAAATAAGTTTAAATTTGAAATACAGATCATATGGTGCAGTGCTTTTCAAATATTTTGGGGAGTGATTCACAGTAAGAAATATATTTTACATTGTGACCTATTTTATACATATATCTGAAAAAAGTTTCACAAAGAACCATTTGCTTTTACATAAATGATGTATTTTGATGCTTTTCTAATCTATTTTTCTATTCTATTTACTTTTTTTTTTATGTTATAATCTCGGGCCACTGATAACTCTCAACTGTAAATTTTGATCACTTAATTATTTGATTATTTAATATTTTCCTCCAATTTCCTTGGAAATTAGAATTTTCCTAAAGGCAAATAATACCATTCATTTGTACATTCTCTCACTGTCAGACCTCAGTATATGTCTGTCATTTAATACAATTTAATTTTACCACTGAAAATTCATAATCTTAAGGAGTCTGTGTTATATTTCCCAGAAAGAGTGAAAGTAAGGGATAAAAGGTAGTGATATACAGGGGGAATCAAGACAACTTGTAATTATAGCTGTTAACATTTCATTGAGAACTATCATTCTTCTGTATTTTATTCAGTTCTCTTCCACTGAATTGGTTTATCAGATGTTCAAAGCAAGAGAAACACCTAGTCACACCCTCCCCCCTGGCCAACTTGTTGCCTTATAAAATGAACCTTTGTTCAGATGTGTGCAATTTGAACTCAAGAAAATCAGTTACAGAGAACGAACACGAGATTAAGAAGCACATTTCTTCTTTTACCTTGTGGTTAATTCAGACCTAAATTTCTATAGGGTTATTTTGATTATTTTAATATTGTAAAAAGAATCTATCCTTTCATTCACATTTTCTACTTGGAAAATGATACCCATATGGATTTTTTCCTTACATTTCTGTCAACTTTAAATATGAAATGCTGTGTTTCTAAAGTTTTAGATAAAATCCTTTTCTTTTATTGCTTGAAGGCACTCAAATGTTAAGTACAACCTCTATGTTAATCTTTGTGGACCCTTGGATTTACTACACATCAAAAAAAAGTTAAAAAGTAAATACACCATTAGGTGGAAAAATATATGCTTCTATGATTCATTTTGGGTATCATGAGAATCATATACAACTAAATGTCTACTTTCAAAACTATAAATATAATAAAATTCTTTAAAACCTAGCATATGCTGCTTCAAATGAGACTCAGTTTTGAACAGATGTTCCCTTAGACCTGTTATATTAAGACTAAAATTACTAAATTAGCATTAGATGTTTTTAAACTTAGAGCCATATTTGCCACTGATTTTTATTCAAAGCTCCCACAGGCGTCAGTGGAAGATGCATGCATGGAAAAATGGCATAATATGTATCCTAGTTTTATTTATTTCATATGTATACAGCAGTATAAAATAATTTATTACATTTACACTCATTTTACTTATGTATTATTATAGCATTCACAGTAACAAACACTATAGTTAAGATTGAAACTCATCTTTAGTTATAATACCCTGTTTTCACTCACAGATAACTGTCTCAAAAATGTGTTTAGAGCTGAAATTCCCTGCTTACTTTCAGCTCTAGCATGTATGAATATGTTGGAAGTCTGAGTTCTATCATTCAGAAATTTTTGAGTCTCATGTGAAATTTAGTATTTTTTGAATGATGAATGCAAGATTTTTATGCAACTCAAAAACATCTGGAGGGTAAAACTTCAAACTAAGCATGTGACAAATTTTCAAGAAATAAAAGCACTTTTTCTAATTTTACAAATACTTAAAAAATAACAGTGATTAGAAATACATGCATGCACACTAAAAGTATTAGAATTTTAGTCGTATTATTGCCTGCAATACTCTGGCGGCACCCATCTACCCGCATTCTTACAGAATGCTATAATCTAAAACCTATGCCAAGATGTGAAGAAAAAAATACTCTACTGAACAGTTTCACAAATTACTGTATAAGGATTTTGTCTGACTTCGCAGAGGGATGTTTCTTGAAGTACTAACAATATATAAAATAATTTTACTACTTCATGGTGTAAAAAATAAGGAATTCCGTTATTTTCTGTTTTTCCTTGTTAAAAAGGAACATAAAAGGATGTTAAGTGCAAAGCCTTTACCACTACAAAATTAGACTTGAAAAAGATAAAGAACCCAAGAAATTGTAATATGAAAAATATAAGATTTTCAGAAAAATCATCAAGTATACCAATATTTTAAGTATTTTTGAGTTCCTTGGGTATCAATAGCACACATAGAAAAATGAGGGGGAAAAATACATGCAATGACAAATAACAGTGCTATGATCAGCCAGTAACTTAAATACTTTTCTTGATCTTGCTGAACTTTTGCCACATTCTGCCTGAGTAATTGTTTTAAAGATTAACTGAGCTCCAGTAAATAATGTTTAGAAGGTAAAATGGTACAATTAATGTACAGTTGTTAAAGATTATGTTGAGAATTGTGAGATTCTTTTCCCTCCTCATAATTGAAGAGGCAAGATAACTTCTATAATACAGAGAATCTGATGGCAAATTACAACTGATAACAAATAAAACAATGAGAAATTAAAATATTCAAATATTCGACTATAGTTAATTTGCAATGTTTGATAAAGGCATTGCATTTAATATCTTTATAAAATAAAATACACATATTTCCTTAATATTTGCCGAGAAAAGATGACACACATACTGACACTATTATATCTGTGAAGTAATTCTGATGTGATATTTAGATTTGATTTAAGATGATTTCACCAAACTATGTTCACACATTAAAAATTAGAATTCTACATGTGGATGAAATATTTTCTAAAAATTGTCTTTTGACATACCTTTGAAACACTAAGACACTGTTTCCACAGGAAATTTTTTTTTGACTTTGACTGCTCTAAAACTAACCATGTTAACAAGGAGTAAATGACATGATTATTTTTTCTGAAATAATTTATTGACAAAATACTATCTAATAAGATGGATATTATTTTTCTTTGATGTATATAAAATTATGTTGATTGGATATTGGAATGACCAGATTAAATAGAAAGCCTATTCTAAAATTCCTTGATATATTAATCTAGTAAATGCTTAATTAGAAACCTTCATTATTTGTTGGTTGCACTTTCCATTTTATAGTACCCCTCATGGGAAGAAAACATTTTAACCAACTTACTAGAATCATATCCTTACTCTGCTGTAACTTCTAATTTACTTTGGATGCAACAGATAGTTGATTAATGACTAATAATTTAGTATTTTATCTTTAAACAATACTATTTGTCCCCCAAATTAGGAAGAAGTTCTGGTTTTGGTTTTGTAGATTGATGGTGTAATTTAAGAACTAAAATGTAAGTTAGTATAAGTAGTTACTAGGACATATGAAAATAACTAATACACAAATATATAATATAAAAAGTTGGTTCAAGGGAGATTATATACAATGATATAAAAGGTTAAATAATTAAAGAAAATGTCTTTGAAGTAAATGACTTAATATAGTTACTGTACATGAAGTGAGTATAATCTTATTTTCAATGCATGCAGTAAGGAAGATGGATGTGGATATTCATCCATGATTGCAAAATGATTCATGAAACGTTTTAATTAAAGCAGAGTGACTCAACAAGAAAATCATTTTCTTGTTAAACAAAAGAATTGGAACAAACAGATTTTTTTTTCCTGTTAAATTATGTATAAACATTTCCTTACTAAAATAGTCTGTCATTCAAAATACTAATGTAGTAGTAATGCCAAAAATTTAAGAAAATGTTACTGCTGCACTTAGTGAATTTATGTGCTTTTTGTATTACATATGATCTGTTAGCTTCATATATGTTTAAAGAGACTTCAAAAGGCTGGAACATTACATACATTATTTTGATATATGAACTGACTGGGATACGATACATTAATATCTAATTTGATAACAGTCAAATGAGTGATACCAATATATCACTCTAAATGTACATATCAGGACCTAAGTGTATGTGTGTGTGTGTGTGTGTGTGTGTGTGTGTGTATGCATTTTAATGTTAAATCTAAGGAAAAATTTCCACTTAAGTTACATAAAATGTGATGAAGAACATTTGTCAAGTGTTAAGTTTTAGGCTATTCTTTAATAACACAGTGCAGCTCAAACTGTCATTGAATATAAGATCAGTTAAAAATTAAGGGAAATATTTCAAAACAGGTTTCTAATTTGAACTGGGCAAACATTTTGATATAATGTTGAAGGTTTGATATAGTGTTTTAAAGGGTGAGAGGAGCTGTGACAATTCTGTTTTTTGCTTGAAAGATTATCTTACATTGTCTGATATTTTTTCCTCTCTCCAATGTGTTCTAACCAGCATAAACAGTAGAAAAAATATATAAAAGAAGGGAAAGTGCTTCTTACTAAATTTAATAATATTGTTGATATAAAAGTAAAAGGCAAGCTTAACTTTTGAAGGCTGACTTATGAAGAATTTTTTCATTAATCAAACACTGACTATATTTAAGCTATAAAATTTTCATATGGAATACTGAAACAATAATGTAACATGTTTCTATCTCTAAATTTAAGATAAATTTTCATATTTTAGTTATTTCATATTTTAGTTATTTTAGTTATTCTTTACCAGTTCAGATGTTTATATATCTCCATATATTCATATAGAGTTATAGATGTTATATTCATGTGTAATTAAGTCACAAAACTATGTAAAACTATGTAAAATAAAATTCTGTGTGAGTTATATGACTGATGACTTCTTAAAATAGTAAACTTCAGTTACATATTTTACACCACAAAATGTACAGACACCCAGTTTTTTTTTCTAACAACAAATACTGGTGAATTTATCGATTCTTTATAAAAGCTTTAAGTGATTCTAAATTCAAAGCCATAGAAATAGAATCAGACTCATGTAGATTGTTAGATAGTTTGATAGTATATAGTCAGTGCTCTGTCTGATAATATCAATAGCTACGTCTTTGGCATTGAAAATTCAGTATGAGTTTTTGACAAAATTTTGTAGCTTAGAGCATCATTTTCTTTTAAACAAGGAAAAACAGGGTTGAGTAAGATATGAAAATTGGGAGAAAACTATTAATGATTTTTTCTTAGTAAGTTTGTCATTGGGACCCTGAATTACCTTTTATTTTATTGTATTATGTGGACTGTATGCATCCATTTAAAAACCAACTGAGTTGTACCACATTTTAGGAAAATTATATAATATAATATATATATTTTATATTTATTTAGAAGCTTTGAAATAGTACAGTAAACACTTTGCAACACGGTGTATAAACTACAGAATGTCTTTGATATTTTGTGGGTCTTCAGAATACAACATTTTTTATAACCCACAGGTGAAAAGAACATAATCACAATTTCTCTTGTAAAGTTGGAATAGTTTGGGGGACACTTGATCACACAAAAATAATATAAAACAGTCAAGTTTAAAACAGTGATATTGCATTTATAATGCACAAATTTCCTTTATCTTTATGACTGGCTTCTCGAGGTGAATATAAACATCTAAAGGGCTCAGTGACATTTGGAGAGAGAAAGATAGATAGTGCTGTAAACAGGCACACACTGATCGGGGAGGCAAAATCAGTTGCCTCTAAAGTTTCTACAGTTCTGCACATTTCAACTCATTTCTCAGGCCTGCTGAGAGCAATTAGGTCCTATAATTGGCCATGATGACTCCGCCCGAAATCTAAATCAGTTACACATGACTAACTGGATGGCCAAGATAATGAAGTTGAAAAGTTGATGCTTTTGTTGGTCGACTTTGTGCAAATCATGCTGCTTCAGGTAAGTCCTGTAGAATTGACTAGCATATCCTTTTCCGTGCTGTGAAAAAGAAAGAAAAATACTCTAAGAAAAATAGGTTGATTTTTGGAGTTTAGAATTACATGTTATTGTAAAAGAAGGAAATACAATTAGAAACTAGTTGTACCCTCACACCAAACACATGTAGTGTCAAACTTTTTCACTGCTAGTAGTCATAGCCATTCTGTTGTTTGTTTTCTGAAAATGATAATTTTGATATTCTTATAAGTTAGTTTTGCATGGGAAATGGATATTTTATATACCAAAGACTAAATTTGTCAAGATTAACTTCTTAAAGTTATCTAAATAAAACATTCCCTACACTTCACTATGCAAGAGTATAGAAAAAAAAAAAAATGTGTGGCCCTTACATTTCTAGAAAATATCTCTAGCAAAATCTATAAATAACTTGTTTTACATTTAATTTCATAAACTATAAATTATATTTATTAAACCAATATTTATTATAGAAAACTGTACCAGAAAGTATTTATGTAGTTAAATAATTTAAAGATGACTCACATGTTCTAGATTTATTTAATCTCATTTATAAAATTTTAAAACCAAGTCTTTTTATGGTCCATAAATTTTTTTAAAGTATTCTTATTTATGAGGATCAGTTTTCTCAAAAAGGAATTAATAAAGGCAAAGGGGAGAAAAATATTATCAAATTTGTTCCAGTTGTATAAAATATATTAAATTACAGAGCAGAATGCCCAGATTTGATTGTCCAGATTTCATAATTTTAAGTATTTTATTTGTAATGATAAATAATATTTCTTCCCTTATCCATAAACTTTGTAATATTTGACCATAAGCACAATGAGAGCAGTTATATCATATCAATCAGTACGTGGCACATAACAGACATATAACAAAAATGTGCTGAAAATAAAGCTAGTTGAATTTAGACAAAAATTTCACATATCTCATTAAAAGTTACAAAGCACATTAAGTAGCAAAACTGAATTATTTTAATCTCATAAATGGTGCTTTTTTTAAACAAAGATAAGAACACATTGATCTTCTCAACCTTATTCTCTGGTATTTCAACTCATTTCAAGTCTATCTAATTATCTATTTATCCTAATTTATTTTTCCTCAAAAGCTCAGTTTCTGACCATGAAACAGTTGTTTACTAGTTCACCATTTAGCAGGTACTCAATTAAAACCATAGAGTCGGCCGGATGTGGTGGCTCTCGCCTGTAATCCCAGCAATTTGGAAGGCCAAGGTGGGTGGGTCACCTGAGGTCAGGAGTTTGAAACCAGTCTGGCCAACATGGTGAATCTCTGTCTCTACTAAAAATACAAAATATTAGCCTGGCATGGTGGTGGGTGCCTATAATCCCAGCTACTGTGGAGGCTGAGGTAGGAGAATTGCTTGAACCCAGGAGGCAGAAATTGCAGTGAGCCAAGATCATGCCATTGCACTCCAGCCTGTGAGACAAGAGCGAAATTCCATCTCAAAAACAACAACAACAACAACAACAACAACAACAAAAACATAGCAGTCAGGCACCATCATCAACAGAAATGAAAATGAAAATAAATATCTACATGTATTATGTAGTATAATAACTATTATTGAAAGTAATCAGAACATATTTTATAATATTATATGATATCAAGAAGTATAAAATGAATTTGATACAATATTGTACCACACAGTAGCCAGGTCATAATATTCCAGAGAATATTCTACAAGTAAATGGAATTATTATTTTAATAGAATGAAATCCTATTTTTCTGTGTCCTTGAGTTCAAACTGTTTCATGAGAAACTTACATGTGAAATAATTCAAATAAATGTGTTTACACCAATCAGAATTGAAAATTATTCAATAAATTAGAATAGTGAAACCATAGAAGTTCAAGTTTATAAAATGACTCAGAGCAAATCATTACGGTCACCAAATAATTTGTTGTCCAAACGGACCCACTGGTGAGTGAAAAGAAACACTATCATTAGTTACAGAAGATTTTGTGCTTTCTGGACAACCCAGGAAAATATTGTCACCTACAAATAATATTACTTCTTTCAAAATAAGCTGGGTTGGGGCCTTTATTTTTAATAGTAAAAATCAGAAAATGCTGATTTAGAGGAAACATTCTTTTCTTAGTTCAACAACAAAAGAAACTCAGGAGTGACCTATAGTCAACCTATAAACTAATTCATTATGTCAAAAAACTAATATACTGAAAAACTACATCTTAGTATAAATTCAGAAAGTAGTCAACCGAGCATATGTTTAGAGTAATAAAATATCATTTCTAGTTCTTATGGCTTAAAAGCCATTAACATAAATATTATATGTTCACTTGATTTAGTTAGGATACAAAAAGAAATTGTTTCTTCTTAATAAAAGGAAGTATTAAAATGGTTCACAGTTATAAGAACACAGAAGCTTAACACATGTTATACTCAATATCTTAAATATAAACATAAACTTAAAAGACATCTTTTAATTGCTGCTTAGTTACATGTTTTTTTTTTTTTTAAGTTCACCTATTCTACTTGTCTGAATAATCTACCTATTCTACTTGTCTGAATAATATAATCATCTTTTATTAAATTTGCTTCTTCCCACCTATGCGTTACTTCAGTAATGCAGATTTGGATAGGACGAATATAAGTTCTGAACTTAGATCTGATCTAAGTTCTGAAGGTCAGAACTAATTAGATTGAAGAAGGAAGATTTCCTCCATGTCAGAAGTTAATCCTACATTTGTGAAGAGTTATCCCTCAGTATCTGTGAGGGCCTGGTTCCAGGTTGCCCCCCAAATCGGAGGATGCTCAAGTCCCTTACAAATGGCCTGTAGTGTATGCATATATCCTATCATGTCCTCTTAAATATGCTAAATTATCTTCAGGTTACTTACAATATGTAATATAATGCCTAACAGCAGGCACATCACTGCTCACATAAATTCAAGGTAGTACTCAGCGCATGGCAAATTAGAGTTTTGCTTTTTGAAACTTTGTAGGATTTTTTTTTCCAAATATTGTTTTATCCACAGTTGATTGAATCCACAGACAAGGAGTCTAAGGATGCAGAGGAGCCAAAATCCTGCCAACCTAGAAATAGTTTATACTATTACTAAAGTTTTAGTCACATCTGCTTTATTTCAAACCTTTTAAGGGTTGAGTTTAAACACTGAATAACTATTATTCTTGGCTGGGCACGATGGCTCACGCCTGTAATTCCAACACTTTGGGAGGCCGAGGCGGGTGGATCACTTGAGCCCAGGAGCTTGAGACCAGCCTGACCAACATGTCGAAAACCCATCTCTACTAGAAATACAGAAGTTAGCAGGGTTTAGTGTCACAGGCCTATAATCCCAGCTACTCTGGAGGCTGAGGAACAAGAATTGCTTGAATCTGTGAAGCGGAGGTTGCAATGAGCTGAGATCCTACCACTGCACTCCAGCCTAGGAGACAGAGCAAGGCTCTGCCTCAAAAAACAAACAAAACCTATTATTCTTTTAGCGTTGCATGGGCTAATGTTGGACAAGTAGCAAGCAAATATTATCTGACCCTCCCCACAAAAAAAAATAAAATTAATTGATGACATTTTAGAGCCAGGACCAGGACAATTATTCCAGTGTTAAGTAACATGGAACATTTGCTGATGCATTTCAGGTTCAACAGAATGAGTCAAATACAAAGAGAATCTCTATGCTTTCTAATGTATTCTATGTATGTTTTGGAGTTATCAAAGCATACTCGGAGAATTTCTTTTTATTTTTATTTCACAAAAGCATTTTTTTCTTGTGATGCATCAGCATGTAGGGAATTGGTCACTTGATGGGAAAGAAGGTTTTATTTTCAATCAAATGAAATCAGAAGTAATAGGAAAAGGACTGTGTTCCTTTTTAATTTTATTCATTCACTGCATTTATTTTTCAGTGAATCATAAATGCTAGATTAAGACACTTATCTTAATATCTAAACTACAGGTGAAAACGTATCCTTAATGGAAAAGAGAATCTCAAATATCTACCTTCTCATAACTTAGCATAGATATAATTTTTAATAAAAATTCCATGGTATATATTTTTCCTTATATTGTGGAATCCTATTTTTGCCTTTCATAATTTGCAACTGATATTAAGCTATGAGAAAAAATTAAATACTTAAATTAATATTTTAAGGTATTAAATTGACTAATGACTTAAGACAAATGACAGTCACATGTATGTTGCAAAAATAATTGTAAAATTGTCAGTACTGATATATTATTTATTGCATGTAATTTCCTGGTAAAAATTATCTTACATAATACATTAAAATAAAAATTTTATAAATTGAATATTCCCATTGTCAAATTTGCAAAAGAGGAAAGAAAATACCCTTTACACTTTATGATTATATAGACCTCAGACACTAAAAAAATACATTAAGTTTATGAAATAATCTATTTCTGCAATTTAAAGAAAGGACACCCTTCAAATATCTCTGATGCCTGAGACTCTCCACTGCAGTGAAAAATTTCCGGAGGCTGAGATCAGTAACTTATTCCAGAGCTTATTCAAGTGTTCAATAAGCCTCATCATCAGGACACTTCTTTACATATAAATGCATCTAGCGTACAAGAACTTGAACACATTCCCCCCCGTGGAAGTCAGAAATATCTGCTCTCTGCTCTATGTAAAAGCACATCACACACTTCAGAATAGTTTTAAAGTGAGCCTCCATTAGAAATTTGTACAGATAAACAATCCATTCTTTTAACTTTCCTCTGTCTTATTCTTGAGTCATGTTTAAGGGTTCCCTTTAAAATCTTTTTGAATTTTTTTTTTCAGTTTAATCTTACATCCAGAAATAAGCACAGTAGTGTTAACTATTAAAAGAGGGTAACTGCTTGATTTTTTATTTACCTTCCATTTGAACACTCATATTTGCTTTTATTTTTTAAAATATAGTTGTATATTGTTTGGATTTTAAATCATTATCTTTCTCTCCCCAGACATGATGAATAGATTGGTTTTCAAATTTAAATATATATGAATCTATATAAATATATATTTACATAGATTTTTATACAATATGTATTTATATATTATTTACATAGCTTTATATTATATATATTTTTTAAAATCTTGATTACTTCGGTTTATTTATTTATTTATTTTTGAGATAGAGTCTTACTCTGGTATGCAGTAGTGCAATCCTGGCTCACTGCAACCTCAGCTTCCCGGGTTCAGGCGATTCTTCTGTCTCAGACTACTAAGTAGCTGGGATTACGAGTGCGCACAACCACGCCAGGCTAATTTTTGTATTTTTAGTAGAGACGGGGTTTCACCGTGTTGCCCAGACTGGTCTCAAACTTCTGATCTCAAATGATCTCCTCACCTGGGTCTCCCAAAGTCCTGGAATTACAGGCATGAGCTACTGTGCCACACCAAACTATGTTCTTAATTTTAATTCATAAGGTTCATACTCTCTTACACTAAATGTGTTTTTTTCCTTTCACTAGACAGAATGCTTTAATGCTTTTTTATTCTATTTTGACAGAGATAAGACATTGTAGAACATAGGTGGAAAACAGGAATTTGGAGACGGTAGTATTATAATATGTACTATATGTAAACCTGATTAATCTTTTAGAAAGTAAATCTCGTAAAATAAATGACTCAAACAATCCTTTAGACCATTAATGTGAGAAATACATAGTAAAGCCAGGTATTTATTTTTACTTTAGTTTATATGTATATTGAATACTTACAACATAGTTTGCAATGAATAGTTATTAAATTAAAATTTAAATCCAGGGATATTTAAAAATAAGAAAATAGGCAAACACAGTTTTGTGAAATAGAAATATACATCAATGGATGAATAAAATATATCATTTCAAATAGAAGAGAGAAGCATGTTGAGCATAATAATTGTATCATAGACATTCTCGTTCTAGCAACTCTGGCAGCCTTAAATAGTTGGCCATCTCTCCTAAAATTCTAATGTTACCATTGTGGGAGATATTATTTACCACTTCAAGCTATAAGTTAAAAATGGGTCCATCCTAATTTTCTCACCTAGCAGAGTGTGTGCAATGAATAAATTTATTTCATAATTTGTGAGGTACCTTCCAAATCAAGTAGAGTTGACATACTGTGAAAGGCCCTAAATTTACTACCAAGACAATTTCAGAAATTAGTATTGATCAGTGTTTATTTTTAAACCAAATTTCATTGCTATGCAAAGGACTTAACAGCTTTAAAAATAGGAGCTTTTATTTGTCCAAAAGTGTACTCCACAAATATAATGGTATACAATTACCCTCACATAGCTTTGTATGACAAAGTGAATCCACTGAAACATTACCGATATTTTTTTCTAGATAGAAGATCAGCAGGCACTTAGAAATTTCTATATGTGTGTGTATGCATGCATATATGTGTATGTGTACATCAAAACTACCTCTCACAAGGCAATAGTATATTTACAACTGTTTCACCAGGAAATATCCACTCAGTGGATTAGTGCCACTATGTCAATTACTCTCATATTATTAAGAGAATAGATGTAGTTATAGTAACTCAGTTTTGTTAGATTTAAAAATATCCTCTAATTAATTATATGGATGAAGAGTGCTTTTAACTATGACAAAAACTAGTGATAGTGTATTAACTCCTATAGTCAAAACGCTTTGAATATTATTATTTGAATTGACTTGAGGAAGATATCTAAAAACACAGAGTAATCATTTTTAACTTTTTCATTTAGAAACAAGAATTGTCAGTATTCTAAAGATCTATTTTTGAAACTCTAAAAATATTAAACTTTTATATTGAAATATTTGTTTAAAAAAGAAGCCAAGACAATGTACTAGCACAGAATTTTGTAAAATATTCTTGAACTTAGTTCAAGTTTCTCTAAAAATGTGAAAAATTATGTTCTAGAAGCATAATAAATTTTCCCTCAGGAGAAAAATAACAGGATACGACCCTAACCTAGCCGCTTTGGGCACCATACCATTCGACAAACAGAACACCATCGCCCAATTAGTATCTCAAAGTAAAGTTTGGAGACTGAATTATTTTTCACATGTGCTGACCCTATACTGGTGTATATTGAGGAAATGTAAATATAACATATCTTTCTCTGCATGTTTATAATATCACTGACAATTTTTCTGGAATCCTTCATCGCAGTCCAATAAAATATGGAAATTGGGATTTGTTCTAGAAATATTTGAAAATAGCATTGCTTACATTAGCAATGAAATATCCTTAAAATTTATTTTGAAGACAATTCCCTCAGTTATATCTTACTTTAATAACAACAAAGGATACTTTCATTTAAGTTATTGTATCAGTATTGTGTGTATCTGAAGTTCCAACAAAATATCCATACTTAAACAAATACACAGTTCTTTTTTTTGAGAAATGCAGAGCTGATAATATTTAGTGATATTTAGGCACTTACTTTTCAAGTGTTTTTCTTCAAAACAACATTACAAGAAGACTAAATTAGCACCTTTCCTGTGAGGTTGAAATTAGCACTGATTTTCAAAACAGAAAGCATTAAAATGCTGAATGGGATTGGTCATTCTTGTAATTACAGGAATGCTGTGCTTGTATAAGCCTATTTGCACCTATTGTATCACAATATTTACTCCAACTACTTGTGATGGGCACCATTTCATCTTTTATATGAAAACCAAGTATAAATTCCAACAATGTAAGATGAGAAAAAAAATACAAGTAAATAATAAGACCTTCATTAAAAAATATATAGCTGTGTAGCTAATGTATTACCCATCAATAACCTACTTAAAAAAGGGTAAAGTTTCAAAATAATTTACCCACAACCAAACAGATTTAAGACACGTAAACAATTGGAAGCTCTGGGTTGGTAAATATTTTTAAACAGCCTATTCAAAGATACATTCAAAGAAGACACAACACATACAACTTAGAAACAGTGTGTAAATGTATGGCTATTTGCATACTTGATGACCAGATTTCCCCTAACATAATTTGGTTACTTCTATGTCAAGGCAAATAGAAGGTTAAAAGCAGGAAGAGCAGACTAAGAAGGCAGTTAAAAAGGTTCACACACTGAAAACTGGCCACAGAGAAGAGATGCAGAAAAAACAACACTGCACTAAAGCACTAAGACTATACGTTCTGATAACCCCTTGAGTTGGGTTGCCAGAAAAAGTACAGAGGGCCCAATAACATTTGAATTTCAGATAAACAATGAATGAATCATTTTTAGTAGGTGTATGTCCCATAGAATATTTGGGTGCCAAGTATATTTTATTTGTTAAGTCTGGCAATGCTGTCCTCAGGGCATCTACTTCATGATAGCACAGATGACACTACTTACCACTAACGCCAAAAAAAAAAAAAAATGTTGCATTGTGTTTTTAAATTATAATATAGGACTAGTTCATATAATAAGTTCTCTATATATTTGTGTCAAAATAATTTAAAATTAAGGCATGTGAGTTCAGAAAGATAAAAAAACCTAATTAAGTTATCTAGAATATAAATTTTTAATGATTGTCTAATTATCATATATTGTATAATCTTAACTGTTATTTAAATTATTTCTTTGTATTATGATTAAATTTTATCCCCATTTTTTGAGTGAAATTTTTGTTTTGGTGAGATGGATAGAGCATATTAAATAAATATTATTTCTTCTTGGCGTAATAGGTATAATTTTTAATTGCCTATCCTAGAATGAAAGCCTAGGTACATACTTTAGTTTTAGTTATACTTTAGAAACTCATTAAACCACCTCCTTTTCTTCCTTTCAATTTAACCTGTCATCAGATAATTAGAGATTTGAAAAACTGATAAGCAATGAATTAAACTTGGCTTTAAAAAAAACACAAGGCCGGCTGTGGTGGCTCAAGCCTGTAATCCCAGCACTTTGGGAGGCCGAGACGGGCTGATCACGAGGTCAGGAGATCGAGACCATCCTGGCTAACACTGTGAAACCCCGTCTCTACTAAAAAATACAAAAAACTAGCCGGGCGAGGTGGCGGGCGCCTGTAGTCCCAGCTACTCGGGAGGCTGAGGCAGGAGAATGGCGTAAACCCGGGAGGCGGAGCTTGCAGTGAGCTGAGATTCGGCCACTGCACTCCAGCCCGGGCGACAGAGCGAGACTCCGTCTCAAAAAAAAAAAAAAAAAAAAAAAAAAAAAAAAAAAAAAAAAACACACAAAAATGCTTAATTATTGAAACAAGATAATATCATGCTTGTTAAAGGCTAAAATTCATTTAATTACATTCTAGTTAGATGCCAAGATTTAGATCCTTAAATCATTATGTTACTTTTGGAAACTTTAAACTTGGTGTTCAATTAGAGATCATGTAAATTATTATAAACATTTAATTACATAGCAAAGTAAAAATGTTGCATTATATATTTACTATCTATGAAAAGTATTACAATAAATTTAAATAAAAGTTCAAATTTTAATTAATCAATTTTTGTTGGGGCCAGTAAAGAATTCTAGTCAAACAGTTTTGAAAATGTATACTTATATATATGCATTATTATTAAACTATCAGAAGTGTACAAAACTACCTATATATCTCATAATAATGTTCTCATAAAGAAAGTACAATTCTTCAACATGATATTTAAAAAACAGCATCTGATGTACCCATTCATTACTACAATGCCATAAAACAGATATAACTTATGCAATAATGACGATAAGTAAAAATGTCATATACATACAAACTGTTACATAAAAATTTCAGAAACCTGAAGGAAAAGTCAGATGAATTGCCTCCAGCCATAGGTATCCAGTACTGTCAACAACCCCCTGTTCATAAATATTATACATATCCACAATGGCTCACCCATTATGTTTATATTTAAGATAACTTTATATTTACTTACTGTTTATGTATATGTTTGCAAATGATACGTGGCAGACAATTGAAAAGGAAATAGCTTAGTGAAATTAGCCAGGAGTGATGGTGAAACATGAACTTAAAGGACTTGTGAAAGAGAAAGTGATATGTCAGAAGAAAGAATACAAGAACTAGTATAGATAAGGCCAGAATAAAAACAGAAAATTAAGAAAATCTGAAAGAAGATAAAATAAGTGGAGATTATTTAGGACTGGAAATGGTTAAGATTTTTTGTTGCTTTAGTTTGCTTTTTTACATGTTATTCAGAGACTACTGTAATTTTATTATTTATCTAAGTCAGGGTAGAGTTCTAGACCAAGTACCTTGAAGAAAAAAGAATTGCACCTCATTTCCATTCAGAATATTTCATTTATTGATTCATTGCTGTAGTCTATAAGCATTTCTGGGTGTCTACTTTATCCCAGACACAGTTATGGAACATGGAACCTTTACATGGAGCACATGATTCAGCTCTAAAAGAACTCACAGTCCAATGGACCAACAATTGTTTCACAAACTATTCTAAAGATAGCAATTGCATATAAGAGTCTATAAGCAGTTACAGTTAGAGTGTCTGTATCTCAGTGTCTGAGAAGTCTTCTCATTAAAAGTAAAATAAATTGAATCTTGATTGATGAGTAAGAGACGGTCATGTAGATGAATGGACAGAAAAGCGGGTTTTCAGATAAGAGAGGATGCCAGAAGAACAGAATGTCTAAACACACAAGGGCTTGAGAAAAAGTATCCATGAAGAAACTGACCAATCATTAAATGACGTGAAACAGAAATGTAGGCAGAGCTTAAGTATAAAAGTCTTTAAAAACTAGAATAAGTATGGACGTTACTGTGGCTCCAACAGACAGCCTCAAAGATGTGTTAAGAGAACATGAGTCAAATGTTTTGGAGAAATGGTCTAATTAGTTAATATTAGTAGCTAGATAGTAAAGGAGAGGAGTCCTCATTGCTTTTGGTAAGATAGTCAGAAAGGACTGGATTTGAGGAACACAAAGTAAATGCCTGCTTTCTCAGAGAGCACAGTGGGAGAACTCAGGTTAATACTTTCCATATCTGGAAGTAGTTTGCATTCCATTACTCTAAATCTTCAAAATGTAACAAAACACTGCACTCACAAAGACTGCCTGAATACTTTGTGGACAACTCAATTCTAAGGATGACTGTGAAAGGAAAAAAGTGATGAAATGAGATGCTCAAAGAAGGGATTCCATGCCACTGTCTCAAGCCTCGGGTATTTCCCACAGCAATAAAACCTAGGAACCTATAGAAGAGTACAGGAATTTTTTTCCATAACATTTAATGAAGAAAAAATAAGGCACATAATGATCACAGACTAATACTGAATTCACTTTATAACTGTGAGACTGAAACTTTTTAAAATAAATAATTGCTTCTAGGTTTCTTCTTTCATAGAGAGACATTCATGTCTCTCTATGATGTCTCTTACTCTAGGAAGTAAACCTTACCCTAGGAAGATCTGGTCTGCAACTCACAGAATTAGTAAAGACACATGAATAATTTGAATTATAGCATTTCAAATAACATATTTTAAGTGATTAAAAGTAACATACATTTGATTAAATCTCTCCTATGCAAAAATGACCCCTGCTACATTTCAATTTAACAATATTTTCAGTTATCATCTTTCCTCATATCTATTTTTTGCTTCTAAAATTTTTAATTAAAAAAAAAAAAAAAAAGTCCGGACAGGGTGGCTCATAACTGTAATCCCAGCACTTTGGGAGGCCAAGGCAGGCTGATCACCTGAGGTCGGGAGTTCGAGACCAGCCTGACCAACATGGAGAAACCTCATCTCTATTAAAAATACAAAATCAGCCCGTTGTGGTTGCACATGCCTGTAATCCCAGCTACTTGGGAGGCTGAGGCAGGAGAATCACTTGAACCCGGGAGGCAGAGGTTGTGGTGAGCCAAGAGCACGCCATTGCACTCTACCCTGGGCAACAAGAACGGAGAAAAAAAAAAAAAAAAAAAAGAAAGGACACTGGCTTTTTGTGCCATCTCAATGACTGTTAGCTACTATTACTATGGTATTATTACTCAAAACATGTCTTGGTCTATCCAAAGCAACTTTTAAATGTTAACCTTCACTATACCTCTGGTACCTCTGGATATATCTGATAGATTGGATAAATTAGAAGATTTACTTCTCCATATATATTATTTGCTCTCTAATTCGGCATTTTGGTGCATGCACTTTCCTGCTGCTAGAATGCCCTTGGTCTCTATCCATTAAAAATCACACAGATAGTGCTTGAATAGTGGCCCCAAAGTGAGTTCTGCACATTATTCCTTGATTACACTGTAAGGAGTCTTTCCCAAAGATAACCAAAGATATTTTATTCTAATAAATTAAATATCATGTTCCTCCGTCGATGAGATGATAAACTTAACATAGACTTGTTGAAAACTAGTGCATTTTGATAAGAGGAAAATGCTTAATTGCAGGTGACTATAGTAATTATATTCACAAGCATATTAGATTAAAAAACAATTACATTTATTTAATATTTAATTTCTTCCACAGCTAGAAACAGCAGTATTAAATGCAAAAGCTTTATCACTGTATAAAAAATGAGAAATTTTTTCTTTTCATATGAGAAATAAACATAAGTGAGAATGATTCTGAAATGAAATTGGGAACTAAAACTTAGTTGTTAGGTCTCTTGTTATTGGGGTAAAATAGTGATATATAAGCAAAACTGATGTAGAATTTAGAAGACAGAAACACATAGAATAAAAAAAACATGAGAATTACACAGAGAGCCCAATGAATAAACTACAAGCTGAAACTAAAGTTTGGGTGGTTTCTTAGGTGTTTTTTCAAAGGGGTTTGTGACACTATTTGTTAGTTCTGTATCACATTGAAAGACAAAGATACAAAAATATAAATAGAAAGCTGATTGAGAGAATCAGGTTTACCAGATAATAATATTTTGGTGAAGAACAAAGGAGGCAAAAGTATCTCTAGGCTTTTATGTATTCAAATACTGATCTGTGATATATATATATATATATATATATATATATATATATTTGGTATATGTTACAGAAAGACATGGTTTTCCATACTAACAGATGACTTTCCTTTACTTTGAGCATTTTAGGGCATCTATGTCTTTTACACAGGGCTATCAGGACACAATAGGATAACAATATCTTGTATAAGGCTAGAATTTGCACCAATGTGCCAATGCAATTCTCTAAACATAGATGAGTCAAATTCTATATGGACATTGATTTTCATCATTTTAATTTTTTTTGCCTGAGCAAATAGAAATCCTTTTTCTACAATTATCAAATATAATATGCTACTTCCTATACTGAAATAAAAATCTGTTGCTTGTATTCTTCAGATGATTTTCACTGTTGTACATAACCAAGTATCTTTACTCATTGTAAGTATACAAGTTAAGTAAAATAATGAGAATATGGAATTTTAAAAGTTATAATCATACTTTGTGATTAACACATGAAACAAATAAAGCTTAACCTTTGCTGAGCATTATGTATTTGGTTCTATAATATCTGTTCCATTGGTTTCTTGGATGGAACAGGAAAATAGGGAGACTGTACTTTTAAAATATGTATTATGTGAAAGAATATATATATTGCAGATGTAAAATAGTGATATATTGTGAAAAGAATATTTGGACTCTGATTTTCCTCTGGGAGTAAAAGAGAGCATAATTAGTTCTATTTAATCCCAGAATTGTAATTTTGTCCATACTCAGACTGATGTCATTGTTCCAATTTTAACTGAATATATGGTTGCCTTGAACACTTAATGAGTGCTTCTTTTGGGCAGGCACTCACTGCTTTAAACATGTTAAATAATTTAATTTCCACAATGAGCTTTGGAGGAACTATGTCACAGATGCAGAAAAGGAATTATAGGAAGGTTAAAGAAATTAGAGAGGTCCCACACACAGTAGCTGCCTGGGTCAGTAGTTGAAACCTGGCTGACTGCCCCCATAACTGGTGCTCTTCACCACATTACTTCTCTGATGTGAGAACATGTACAAAGGTCACTCATAATTCCATAGTATACTGTAAGTTCAAAGGAATTAAAAGCATACTTGGAGAGCAAAATAAAAAATGATATCTTCTAAAATTAAAAGTTCCAAGCTATAAAAATGGTAAAATTTGTGATGCTTATGGAAAAACTGTTCTGAAATCAGTAAGAACAGGGTATGTTTCAAGTATGTATTTAATTAGTATACCACATCCAACCAGGTGAGCAGGTTGTACTTCAGGCACATTTTAAAGCTGAAAACGTTTCAGGAGTAATCCAATATGCCCAAAGTTGGTTTATTCATTGCTAAAAATCTCAAAGGAAGACTGTTGATTTGCATGAGGTTTAGGGAAGGGAAGGGGGATACAATAATTCAAAATACTTTTGCATTTTTTCATGTTTTTCATTTTTCAATGTTTCTAGGATGACCCAGAGCATATCACACTGAGAAAACCTGATTGGAATATTTTTATTTGTGCAGTAGGTACAGATCACTTAACATCAAGCGAGGATGCATTGGGCTATTTGTGGTCAATAGCAATTAAGTTGATCTAACTCCCTTTACATCATCAATCAGAGTTCTGATAGTATTTATTTTTATTTTTCCTGTGGAGATCTCTTAAGAGTATTTCAGTTTGTTTGACTATTATATTGGTATTTTAAATTAAGATATTAATCTTATTTCCATATATCAGCCTGTGATGAGTTCATGAAACATAAGCATTTTGCTATACTCCAGGCCACAAGAATATTTATATAATCTAGTTCCAGGCCAAACAAAACTGAAGACCACTGTGCTTGGAATACAGTTGTGCCCAACAATGAGTTTTCTTGAATGTGGGTCACACTGTTCTTGTCAGTATCTTGGGAAGACTTGCTTAAAGCAGCTGGCTAAAAAGTGTTTATTTACAGTTTTAAATTGTTATGGTGCTTCTTTACAATAAATAATACCACTAAAAATAATAGGGCCAATTGATGTCCTTTTGAAATTAGAGAGGAAAATAAGTTAAAGGAGAAGAAACTTAAAACATTAGAAAAAAGAACACAGACTTAAAATTAACTTCAAAACAATACAATGTGCCTTTGTAACTACTTTAGATGTTTCCTTGGAAAAAAAAAAAAAGGTAATCTTTCTCTATATTGGATATATAAACACACTTTTTATAAGCATTATGAAAACAATTTCTATAAAAATTACTACAAAGAGTGATTTACATTATCAAGGAATATGTTACTAGATTTCAAGCTCAATTTTAACTGTGAGAGGCAAATGTTAAATTATTCAATGTTAAGTATTTGCTAAAAATAATTCTAATATAAGCCTGAATGTTTAATTTTTATAATAATTTCAATAGGCATTAATATTATGTTGTCATAACTTGAGAAATAATTATCTTCACACCACTCCATAAAATAACTTAAAATTATAGATTTCCTCAATCATTAGCTTAATTCAAGCTCTAAGAAGTTAGAATTCACTCCAATCCATCAAAAAAGACATTTCTGCATTGTCTAATACCAGTCATTTTGCCTATATAAAATTAAGTGTATTTATATAGTAATATAAAATATTTATAAAATGATTCTAAAATTATTTACTATAGCCTATTTCACATGACTTACTGTGATCCTTGACAGAAGAGAACTGTCACCTTGTAACAATTTACAAAAGTGATATCTGTATTTTGTTTCATTTCATTTACTCATGCCTATAAAATGGACACTCAGTAGGTAGTTACTTCTGTTATTACTAAATTTAGTATTAATATTTAGCCAACATAAGTTTTCTATTTGATTATTTTCTCTTTCCTTTTATTTTTCCTAAGTGTATGACTAATTCATGCTTCCACATTACCAAGTTAGGCTATATTATAATTTAATTTCCGAACATCAACTCCAGATAGAATAATTGTATATGGCATATAAGACCTGCTTGCTATATCTTTCAAAGTGATGAAGAAAGCATGTATTCCTTCTAGGTTTAAGGGTAGCAGGCAATTATGACTTTGAATGATTAATAAGGGGTGTTCCATTTTTATTTAATTGTCAGCCATTCTATACTAACTGCCACCATGGATTGCCTTAAACGTCAATAGAGGATGATGTGACACCAAAAGTGAAAATTCTCATTATAAGAGAAATAAGCCAATGTAGTAAAGAGAAGACTCCATATTAGACAAGGTTAAGATATTTTTCATCTAGAGTCACTGACTTTGTTGTACAATAATAGCTTAATGTGTAAACTATTATTACATACAATATGAAGTTTTAAGCCTGCGAGTTATGATGCATACTTTTTAATATATACAATCTATGGTATTTATTACATATGTACATATTTGACATTTTCATACTCAACATTTATACTCTATGCATCTCCCTAAATCTCTTTCTAAAACTACAATATCTTAATTTTTGTTCCTGGACATTTCATTCTCCATTGCAATTCAACATGTGAGATGAGAAAAAAAAAAAAGACTTTAGGAAACTAAATTTTTTTCCTCTAAAAAATTCCAAAGAAAGAAAAATACAGTCATTCCCAGAGAAACAGGAAGGGAGGGAAATGAAACCAATGCTTTTTCAATTGTCTCTTCTTCATCTTCAAGTAAATTGAACCTTTCCCCCCTTTGCCAGATGCAGATGAGGAAAGGCATTTTGTGGGAAAATACAATGCAGGGCTAGAACGTGATATTTCACCAAATCACAGATGGCATATGCATACGTATGTAGTTTACAAAGCTTTCTAGGTAAAATGTTTCCATATCCCGCAGGAGCAAGAACCAATGTCAAGGTTAGGATATTTCCTGTAATGTGTAATTTAAATCTCACAGGAGCTATATAGATCCATTTCCCCTTTTCTGCTCTCCGTAAAGACAGATTAACTGATTGCCATCTTATCTGCGTAGCATTTGTTTAAATACTTAACATTTATTATGTCATCTCTTTACTTTTCCTCTCAATTCACAATTCCTTGAGCCATTTAAACTCTCTTCAGATACACCATTTACCAAAATGTTAATCTCTTTACTCTATTTAAAATTTCCTTTAAGCATCCTAATCCACAATTGTCACAATCTTCTAATCTGTGTTCAAAGAAAAATGAAATACAAACATCTCAATTTTTCTACTCTTTTGCTATTAGATGGTATTCAAGTTAATATATTTAAATATTTGTTGCTATAAAAGCCATTAAGTTAACAAAGGATTACGTTTCAGTCAATAAGATATGAAGACAAGTATAAAGCAATTCTGATAGACTAGCCATAAAGAGAACTCAAAAGATAGAGAAATTCTATCCAAGGAGAACACTATGTCTTCCAAAATGATGAAGAAAGCATGTATCACTTCTAGGTTTAAGGGTAGGAGGCAATGTGACTTTGGATAATTAATACTAACTAAATTGTCTTCTTTGCTCACACACTGGTATATATTAGGCTCTGCAGATGTTTTTTCCCTATATTGTCAAGGAAATCACGGCTATTAAATTTGAGTGGAACTCAAACATACTCCATTATTTCTCCAATTATAAAAAGTTTAAACCCCAGAAAAACTAATTTTTAGTTAGAGACTAGGATAGTAGTAATGCTTTGGGTGGTAGTAACTCTAAGTGGGCAAAAGAATGGATTTCTTGACATACTATAGTAGTAATATTTTGGCTACGGATATATTATGTGACAATGTTTTGGTAACTATGTAGGTAAACTCATTTTGTAAAAATTTCTTGAGTTATACATTTATGATTTTTGTACTTTTCTATATGCATATTATACCTTGATTAAAAATTTTTTAAATAAAAAAACTGCTACCTGTAAAGTTGATTTCAGTCATGAATCAAATCAATTGGAAATATAAGTAATATTAATACATGTGAGAAAATTATGAAAATTTAAATAATAAGTAGATAACCAATGATAGTAAAAAAACTTATTTTTAAGAAGAAATATTGCTCTTGTGATTATGTTAAAAACTTTATATTTTACAAGCAAAGTGTAAACATTAATGGATTAAATGGTAGAATCCTTCTGGATTTGCTTTGAAGCATCTGAATGAAGGAGCAGTTTTATCAGTGTTTGGATGAAACAAGTTTGGTCAAGAGTTGATTCTTTAAGCTGAGTGATGGAAAACATGAAAGATTTAGTACACTATTCTCTCTACCATTGTATGCTTGAAATTATTCATCATTTTAAAAATATTTAAAAATATTGCTTATGACAACTCTTTAGATTCTGTATAATATTGTCCTCTGTTACCATTGTTTTTTTAAAAAAGATTGAGGTAAGTAAAGAATCAGGATAAAGCTATTTCATGACCTCTAATGTAATCATCTGATGTGCATTTCTAAAGAAAATAGACCTAAAATCTGTACTACCAGTGACTAACAGGACAGTTAATTCTGGAATCATAACTAGGCTTATTAATGGTGAAAATAATACACAAGAATTTTATCCTAATTTTTCAGGTCAGCCTCAAGTTTCCTATACATTTTCTAAGCACACAATGTCTGGCAACTGCCAAGCTGTAACATTAACTCTCATATCTATAGACTTATTCCTACCATTCGGATTAAATCTACCTGTGAAACATTTAAGCTTACATACACCATCAGGTGTATATCATCATGACAAATTTATTATATCTATTTTGTCTACTGTTGCCATTGTTGACTCAGAACTTTCTACTGTGTTTTACACTTTAAGAAACAAACCCATATCTTTTATTAGAAGAGGAGAGCTCCTCTATCTTGACTATTTCTGTATCCAAGGTGATTCAGAATTTAATCCAGAAAATATATATTTAATGTTGATTTTAGTTAAGTGTTACCTCTATGTTTATGTCTTGTTAAAAGAAATTTAGTTGAAAAATTTGATGAAGACATTTTAAAATACCTTTTTATGGAATAAAGTGGTAATTTTCAGCCCAAATATAGTGACTGACATATAGATGAGCCTTAAAACACTTGGTGATAAACTAAAGCTAATTTTCTAGTTTGTGTAAAATATATGATGAATATCAAAGACAGGTAATATTGGAACCTAGTGTAAGATTCAGGCCAATCTTAAGGTGGGGAAAACCTCCTACTGACTACAACATTTTAACTAGCAGTTAAAAATACTGCCTTTCTCATAATACATAAACACTAGTACCAGAAACGTGTTTCATCTACAGTGTCATAGTTTGTTTTGCCATACTTAAGCACTGTAAACTTAACAATCAGTACCTTAAAAAAAAATAGACTACCTGGGCGGGGTGGTTCGTGCCTGTAATCCCAGCACTTTGGGAGGCCCAGACCAGGAGATAGAGACCATCTGGGCTAACAGGATGACACCCCGTCTCTACTAAAAATACAAAAAATTAGCCGGGTGTGATGGTGTGCGCCTGTAGTTCCCAGCTACTCGGGGGGCTGATGCAGGAAGATACCTTGAACCTGGGAGGTGGAGGTTGCAGTGAGCCGAGATCGCACCACTGCACTCCAGCCTGAGTGACAGAGCAAGACTTCATCTCAAAAAAAAAAAAAAAAAAAAAAAAGGATATACTAAAATGATCAAATGAATTGAATCTTGTATCTGTTTCTCAACAAGCACCATACTGTCATGTTAACAGCTTCTGATAATAAAGTAGCCATTAGTTAAATACATTTACTCCTATCTCCTATGTTGCACAGAATCAAAGTTTGTTCCATAGATAGAATTAAAAATTAAACTGATTAAAAATGTAATGATTCTATATGGGATTTAAATGTATGTGAGTGTATCCATATGACTGAATCATGAAACCAGAACATATAAAATGTATTTATAATCCCTTGTTGAATGACTTGAAGTTATCTTTGATAATTCAAACTAACACTGTATTGTATATATATACAGACACCTTATCAAAGTTAATTTCAAATATTGTCTCTTCAATCCATACAGTCAAAAGAATTGTATCTCTAAGAGAAAGGGTATGGGTAAGTGTCTTGCTATTACCATACATAATGTATATACATTATGCCATATGAGGTACGAATTATAGAATCATAAATAAAATCCTGATTTTTATCTGTACAATTCCTAGCTTATAATTTGTTTTTAATCTATGTTTTTGGTATGTAATTACGTTTTGGGAGACAAGGTTTTTGAATTTCCTACACTCTCCTCACCTAAATTGAAGTAGGTCAAGGTAATTTACAGTGACTAGGAAGTGTTATTGAAACTCAATACAAACCTAAAATATTTTGTTATACTCCAGGAAACATTAAAATGACTCACATTATGCTGAGTTTAATCTTAATTCAGTAATGTTATTTAATAGTGAATAGTGAATCTCAGAGTTCGAAATAGTTTCTAATCTATATTATCTAAATGATACTATCTAATTTCTATTAAAAGGATTGAAGATGACGAAGACTCACCCAAAAAATGTCTGGCACATTGAGTATTGAATAATGTTTAATGATATTTATAGGCAATTGAATTTGTAGATTCCAGACTTATTTACAATATCTTTATAATTTAACATATTTAAATTTTGACTCATAAACCTTCAGTATGATGAGGCAGGAAAAAATTCCCAAGTAGGTATTTCTTTTCATTGAATAATTCTATTTATATTTTAATTGATAGTCTTACTTTGTTAAGCTCCTATGATAGACAAATGCTTACACAGTTTTACATCAATGTACAAAATAAGAAAGAGGATGAAAATGATCTGTAATATAAAATGTATATAAATAATATTAATATGGTAAATGTTAATTATAAGAAGTCCTAAATATGCATGAGATAAACTGCTTTGAAAAGCAGTTGAAGAGTCATACTAAAGAGCTATAAAATATTGAATAAAAGTATAATTAACTTTTATCGATTATGTTTTCTCTATATGCCCTTAAATGACAATATTTTACTTAACCATTTATTTGTGAACTCAAAAACATAATTTTAAAATGCAAATAAATAAATCCTACATGGGAATTAAATTTAAAAAAGTGACTAAACTAGAGGAAAATATAAACCTCTTAGCTTTATAAAAAGATGAAACATGAGAGCTAACATATTAAGTTACTAGTAAATAAAAGAAAGATGGTATTGCAGATGGGGAAGAATGGGTAGTAATTAAAATTCTAAGAGTGTTAAGAAATATGAAACCATTTAACTCTGCCTTAGGATATGAAATAAGTTCTTAGAACAAATCAAAAGAAGTATAAAATCTCAAAGTCCTGAAACACTCCATGATATTTTACACAAACACACTAGTTGGGTGCATTTCAATAGCTTGAATTAGTTTAAATTCTACTTCCCCATGTAAAAATCTGTAGGTGTAGCTAAAAAAGAATATAACTAATTTAAAACATTTTTTAAAAATTGGAAGAAAAGAATAAAGTTTGCTTGGAGGTATCAACAACTGCGTGTGTGCATAAATGAATGAATAAATAATGACAACATTAATGAAATTTTGCATACTTTAAAAATGCCCATTAATTCATTTTTCATCACATAATTATTTAGCATTTATAATATGCATAGCTGGATAATGAGTCAAAATATGCCAAGAGAGTAATTGTATTGGGAAGAAAAATTGTAGTAGAGCTGGAGCAGATTTTAGCAAAGTTAATAAATGGTGAGAAAGCAGCTGCAAAACATAGTACTTATTATTGTGTAAGTTTTGAATACTTAGAATATAAAGTTTGGGGTGAACCACAGGTCAAATTATCAAAATAAAGTCAATTCAATCGGAAGTCATTAAAATGGCACTTTTAAATATTGCAGATAATTATAAAGATAACTATACTGATACAAGAAACTAAGAAATTGTTCTTTAACTGGGGGAACAGAAATTTCTTGCATGTTAACTAGTTCCAAATTACCCACAGGCACAAATTTTAAATGACTTGAAATAAGTCACAGAGAAGTACTGATGTCTAAGTAAAAAAAATAAAATTGCTTACAGAAATGACCAGATATTTATATATAAAACAACTGCTGTGTTTCATATCTGCACCTCAGAAGGATTTTTATAGCTTTCACTTTAAATTGTACTAGCTGAGATAGACCACTATACAACAATTAAAGAAAAAGAAACAAAATATTACAATATCTCATGTATCTAGTGTTACAGAGAAGTTCCCATCAACTGCTGCATCAGTTAGTTAACTGGAGGAATGACACGAACTATGAATAGATGACCATTTTTCAGAGAAGTAGAATATAAAAAATTCACCAAATACAATAAAATAGATAATATTTTAAAATAGCATAAAATATAATAAAATTCAGATAGAGAAAATGAACTGGGTTTTTTTTTTTTTTTCCTGATGCCAAGTTATCATTTGTTTCCTATTCCTGGAGTTGAAGTGAGTAAACTTTTGATAATGACAGATTTATTCATAATTCCTGGATAAAGAGTTTTAATGATAAAATAGAATGACTAGTATATTTCTAAGACCATAAAACTGTCCCAAAGAAACTGAAAAAGTGAGAAAATTAGGTTGACCAATCTGTATGTATATAAAAAAGTAAAAGAACAACAAAAAAAGCCCACCCTCAGAGTACACATAGTAGCCCAACATGGAGGAAAACTAATCAGAAATTAACACATCAAGTAAAACAGAAAAAAAAAATCCTGCAAGAGAGGTCCGCTCATTTAGCGGTGTATGGGCCTATATGAAAGCAAGGCCTTCTATAAAAATATTTATTTTTGGACTTTAACATTGGATAGTGACACCATATTTATGACATTAGAGGAAAATACAAATCCTAGAGAAAACACTATACAGAGGTACATAATAAGTATGAGGGTAATGTGTATCAATAAGAAAAATCATTTTATTTTGAATTCTGTGTATGCTCTTACTGCAATATTGAGTACAACAAATTATGAAAACTCACAGAGGGCAGGCTGAGATAATGAAGGGATTGGAAGAAATGTTACTAAAAAAACATGTTCTACAATTTCAATCAACTAAAAACTTGAAGTGCACATAGACATAATATAGATACCTAAAATTTTCCCCCATTTAAAGTTTATCGATAAAAGGTCTAGATAAAGCTTTAGCAGTATTTTAAATGAACTGTTTTAGAAATTTATTTTTTCAATCATGATAGGGGTGCGTCAAGTTGAAATTTCAAGAAGGTTAACAAGTTGGCAAAAATAAAATTAGGTCAGGAGACAACCAGAATGACTTTTAGTATACTTGGACTAGTCCAAATGTTGTATAATATGAAGGCAGGATGGGCCATGAAAATAAATGGTTCCTTTAGACTCTAGAAAGCTCCATTGATTCAGAAATGTAGTCATTATGATGCAGTTTTTTTTTCCATTTCATTCAGTCCAATTTATCCTTGTATGACACTTAAATATTTTCATGAGTATATTTTGATGTAATTGTATTGAGTATCTTATGATTGTCTTCAATTTTTAGGAATTAATTATGTTTATTGGCAAGAATCAACAAGTATCCAAATAACAAATACTTATGCCTCTATTACTGTATAGTTCAGGCTGATAGGAACTGAATTTCATGTTCATTTACTGACAAAAATCTTAAGAGATGGTGTTCAAAGTATAAAGCCAAAATCATAAGCAGGAATGACTATAAAAATATTAAAGTGTTTTAACTAGTAAGGTTTTCTGAAATTATACTAATAATATAACTTTTGCCAGTTATATTATTGACTTTATATTCATTTTATATTTTTATTTGTGGAGATTATCCAGATGGTTTTACACATAACTTATTGTGTCATTTTAAAGAATGAATTATTTTAAGTAAGATGTCTATGATTCTAAACAAATCCTTAAAATTTTCATGATAAAAATGCAATGTTATTTTAAAACTCCAGAAAATATTTTCTTTCATTTTAACATGATTATTTAAAGTGCTGCAGGTAATTATTAATTTTAATTAAAAGTGAAAGTGGTATTTTAGTGTTTTTAATTATGCTAATGAAAATTAAAGGTAAAGTAAAACTCAAATTTATTAACATTTTAAGGTAAATGTAAATATGGCATTTCTGAATATATGGCCATGTTCTACATGTTTAAATTTATTTACGCAGTCTTTGAGTGTATCCCTTTGCTCCATATCAACTTAGCAAACTATAACATTATAACAAAAATAAGAGAAAACAAGCTCAGAAAGTGCTCATGAATAACGTAGCAAGTATTGAAAGATGTGTTCAAAATTATTCCTGATTTTTAAAAGTCTCCTTTTATTAAATACATCATTTATGCTCTTCATGGGTCTTTTGTTAATACATTAAAATAAAAAGAAACATAACTGTAAGCACATTTTTAAGAACATGAAGTACATTATTTAATGTTTGCATCCACCTATTTTTGTGTAAAAGTTGTTTTCTTGCAGTTTTTAGTTTTAACTTTAGCAATCGGAGGTACAGAAATCAAAAGTTATTTGTATTGACAATGATCTCTTTTGTAATTTTAAGCATATCGTCATTTCCTTGACATTACTGTAGAATTGACAGTGACAGTTTCATTAGGCTTTTCAGAGCTTTCCACAAACATAACTAAATACACTGCTATTTTTCCTAACATTAAAATGTACATTATATTCATTATGAAACTGCATATTTAGCAAAAAAACCTATAACTTTAATAATTATTAAAACATTCTGATTAAAAGCAAGTAATTAGTGCCAATTTTTAGCTTTTTTAAAATTATGTAAGGGACTTGCTTTTAGACTTAAAAGATGACACTATTTCTATTCTGAATGAAAAAGAACACAAGTATCAATAACTATCACCATATGAATTTGGGGGGCAAAATGGTCAGGAGTAGTCTTGTTTTAGAGTTTATATTATCAGACTAACCATAAATTTTTTATGATTATTAAGTCAGAGCCATGTGTAACTTTAAATATAATTGGATGACTCTAAGATGACATTAAATACTAAAAGTTAAATTAAAAAAAAAAGTCTAGACATGATTAAAGTTGTATGAAGAACTAAGAAGAGTAGAAGTGAAAACAACAAAATAGCTATTCTTCTGCAAATTTTGCACCCCGGGTCACACGTCAATCCAAACCCTAAATTTTGAGCAGTGTGAACTGGCTAAAACAGATTAGGGAGAAAAAAAAAAAAAAAAACTACTAGTAAAAACTAATTTATTCCTATATATATATATATATATATATACATATATGTTGAATATATATATGAATAATGTGCAAATAATTAAAAATTTCCTGATGAAATAATAGATGCATTCTTTTGATTTTTAGCAACACACATAAATGTCAATAAATTTCATAATCCCTGAATGAGATTTCTAAATGAAATACCAGATTCTTAAGAAATAGAAAAATTTGCATTAAATATATATGCAGCGTTAATATTTTAATAATAAAAAATGCTTCCAATAGTCTTATTAATAAAAAAAATCTAGTCAGTAAAGAAAAGACATTTGTAGATGTTTAAAATTCCGGTCTATATGTAAGTGTAATTTCACCAAAAGCACTAAGAGCAAAAGAGGGCAAGTTGATTTTCCCACTATACTTGAAGTAGATTTACCTGCTATTATATGGTAAAAGCAAATATTGTATTTATTTAGAAATATAAATTTTTATTAATCTGAATCATCCCTTCACTTTTTGCCTTGAAATTATTAATAATGTATTTCTTTAATGTACATTCTTAGTTTAAGTGAAATATTAGTTAAATTCACTGTTTAAAATTTGGAAAAGTTTCACTTTTAATAATAAATATAATTTTGAATCCAGAATTCAATTTCAGAGGCAAAGACCACATTATGTTCCTCACTTATTAAAATTTGGTTTTAGGCTACTTTATTTTACCATCATGTGTGGATTTGTGAGTTAAACTTCAGACATTAGCATCCAAATTGCATCTCAGACATCTCAATATTTCCTGTCTTTTAAGTATTCGTTCTGTCTTTGTGTAACTTTAAAAAGTAAAGCAAAACAAATGATTTTTTTGGTTCTGAAGTGCTAAAGTGATATATCACGCTGGGGTATTTGTGGTTCTGAGTAACTTGAAAAGCTGAAAACAATCTTTCATAAAACACCCCCTGACTATTGTTGTCACAATGTATGTATCTAATAAAAGACCATTCCTTTAAGCATATAACACTTGTCTATTTGCATTATCTCTGTCCAGATTAGTAGCCACAACCTCAATGCATTCAATCTTTGCTTTTCACATTATACATCATAGGGGCTAAAATAAATATTCTTCTGTTTTTTTTTCTTTAGGTTTATAAAAACACTTTTACTTTTCAATTTCATCGATCATAAAAGAAATGATATATCTACAATCTGTCTCATCTTTTGTTTCTAGCTTATAAGTTCCACAGTTATTTTTGTAGTAGATGAAAGAAAACATTATGTAGGATGGATCTGCTATACAAGATAAGTCATCTTTTGATTGAGTTGTCATGAGTTTTTATCTTTATCAAACATTATTTATGTAGTTTGACCAAGATATTGAATTGTCAGTAATATTTATCCATTAATTAAAAGAAAAATATTTCTATTTCTCATTACCAAGATCCTCAAAGGAAATGCATTACGGAATCTCAAAGCATTTTTTATTCTTCACAATGATTATATAAAATAATAAATTTGGAGAATATAGTCCTATATTTTGAAAGAGCTGAGTGCAATTATTAATGTTAGAGGAATCTATTATTTTAAATAAATAAAGAATATTGCTCTAAAGTGCTGCCAGCATCCTGTCACTTTTATCCTTGTTTCTTAAAAAAACCTGAACTCCATTTTTACCAAAAAGAGTGGAATGTTGAACTTTATCTCCTCAAAGGGAACTTTTACAGAGCCCTTTGTGTAATACTTACTCAAATATGGTGGTTTGTAAGGCGCTCGCGTATTAGACAGCAGTCCGTCCAGCTCCTTCCTCTCCAGAGTGCTGTGAAGGGCCTTCTCTTTGCCAAAGGTGGAGAAGGACCGCTCTGCCCCAGGCTGGGCTTCTGGAGTTTCAAACACCTCAGTGTCTGGAACAGAGTCCATGCCGGGTACATGCAGATTGCTGCGATAATCAGCAGCCTGGCGTCCATCAGAAGGGACAAAAGAAGGCATCCAGCACCGATCTGAGTGGCCCAGAGCTTTACATTCCTCAGTGCAATTGGAGAAGAGATCCATACCTGTTAGCAGAAAAAAGAAACTACAGATGTAGTATTCACCAACATGACCAGTTACTTAGCAGTGTAAGATTACAGGCAGCATAAAGGGTGACAAGTGAAGGTGTCTTAACAAATTTTTCCTGGCTTATCCTGACAGAAACCAAATATCATTTTGTCTCATTTTTGTTCATCACTTTAAAAAGAGAAAATGATCGGCAAATGTAAAAGATAAGACTCTTCTGGCAAAGAGGTCTCTGAAATAGATGTTTCTAAACTACTTAGGGTGTTGGGAAAAATATTGGCTCTAAATAATTTAAATAACTGGGAAATGGTGAGTAAAAAAAGTAGACATCTTTTAAAAAATCTCTCATGAAATGTATAATAGAGAAAACAACAAGGTGTAAAAGCTTTAAAATCCATGATCCCTAACAATGATATCTGAATTTTTTCCTTAAAAACAAATAAACATAAGAAATATGCCAAGCACCAAAAATGATATTTAGATTATGAAATTTGAATATGAAGCAGAAAGTGAAATTCAACAGAAATGTGGCATACACAGAGGAAAATCAGTAAAAATCAAGAATAAAATACAATTTCATTAGCAGCCAAAAGCGTATTTTCTGAGGTTTCTAGGAAATGACTTCTTAAAGGTATTCCTCAATGACACTGTGGTAGTCCATATTACTAAAAACCACTTATCATTTACCACCTTAGACAAATCCAGAACAAACGACTGTAATTAGTGAAACCAAGGTAACCAAATGCAGTGTAAATCAACTGCAGATACTATTGACAAATATCTTATTACTTGCTCTATATTGGAACACACTTGTCCTAGTCAACAAAGAGTTGTTTGCTTACTAATCCTATAATACCAAGATTTCAAAGGACAAATTCAAATTTCATTGTCTTCCTTAGATTGACAAGATTACAAATATTATCTGATTTATGATCAAGAAAGGTCATTCAGTTTCTTAAGCAAAGCATAAGAATTTTCGAGGAATACAGAATACTATTTAATATGAATGCTGATACATAGCACTACACAGAAAAACACATAAACAAAAATAGCATTTTAATGTTTTTCTAAACATAGTAACATATCTATCAAATATTTTAAAACAGGGCTGAAACGATCTCAACCTATTCTCAAACTTTAAATGGATAAGAAGCTCCCCGTCTCACTGGCATGGAGCTGGGTGTGGAATGACAGTGCCTAGTAGGCCACTTTTATTTTTTAAACAATATTTAAAAAAAGAAAAAATAATTAAAAAATTTTAAAACAGGATAAATTTGAAAAATAAAAGTATATTATTAGTCTGTAGAAAAGAAACTCGAGTCCATACACAGTCTGGAAAAACATTTTTTAAATCAAAAAAGTAATATTTATTTAATGAACATACTTGATTGTTACTTCTATTAATATCAAAAGTGATTTGAGCTCTTGAGCAAGTTTTGGACTTTTAATTCCTGATAGTATTCTCTTATATATTGATTTATGTGTGTTTGTGTGTATGTTATCTGCATATAAAAAATAAAATAATTTTTCAAAATTATGAACACTCTAGTTTGTCTGAAAATAATTTTTCAAAATAATGAACACTCTAGATTAGTTTGTCTAATACTATCTAGATTATCTAATACTTAACTTTAGTATTTTGTAGTTAACAACAGCTAATTACATAAATTTAAAAAAAGTAACACAAAGCTTCTTATCATGTATTAATCTCACTGTGTGATGACTTTTTAAAAATTTTATATTAAACTATGCAGAATGCTAAGTCTGACTTTGATTATAATATTTCACTGATAATTTTCCTGTATAAGTCTGGAAATAAATTACTGATCAGTGAACTGTTGAGGAATGGAAACGTGAGCTGAAGCTGGGATTAAGGAATCTGACTGAGAACAGCATGTAAAACATGTAAATGTTTCACTAGACACCACAGAAGCTCACTCCTTTATCCTGTTTTAGGAAGAAGATATGTGAAAAGAAAAAGAGAAAGGGAAATAGAATGTCCCTGATACACGTTTACATACTAACTAGGTAGAGGCTACAGAACCAGAGAGAAGATTTATATTTTGACATGATAAATGCTGCCTATTTGTTAATAGAATGATAGGGGAACATAGATTTTTTTGATAGTAGAAACCATCTTTAAGAGTAAAATTATTATGAGCAATTATTTATTTTTAAAATAAACTTAATATATACTCAATTTGAATAGCTGATATAATTACATTCCAATATAAATTTGAACTAATACCATTTTTCCCATGACGAATAAATACCATTTTAAATATGCTAGATAAGACAATATACAACCTTTCACATATTTTTTTGCACCTAGGCCCAACTACTCTTCTACTTGTGAATATGACAATTCTACACATAACTTTAATAATCTGGTATGTCAACATACATTAGGATACTGCTTGATTTTGGTAGAAATTACTTTTATGTAGTTTATACCCCAATGTGCCCATTTTCTTATCTGGCAAGTATGTTTTTCTTCTGCCTCTTTTGATTATTTGAGTTTGTTAAAATCGTTATTAAAAATAAACTATAGCATGTGCATGGCAAAAAAAAAAAAAAAAGTGAAGATATAGAAAAGTTTTTCATTTAAAGAACAGTATCACTCTACCAAGGTAATAAACATGTAAATAATGTTCTTAATAAGTCTATGAATTAATCCTTTTAAAGTGGAAGTCCTTTAGTAATAATATGCAGCTTCATACAACTAGAAGGAAAGGTAAGGTGGCTCAAATTGTACACAAATGTTTCACCAGTTTTATTGATAAGTGTACCTATTTCTCAGGAAGAAAAATCAGACATAGAAACAAACATTTAAAACATAACATTAATAGTAAATCAATAAACTTCAGATAAGTAACAGAAAAATTAATTGAAAATTGATTTTTTCATTTGTTGTGTAGTTATATAGTTTGAGAGCCACATAAATTTATTCCGTTACGATTCCTCACCTTCGGAAGACATTGTATAACTAACATTTTATCTTTTATCATCTGTCGTTAGTCCCATTAAATATAGCACTTTAATTACCAAATAACCAGAGGTATATTTAAGTTTTGTTGTGATAAATGACTTTATGATGCACAAGGATGCCAGATATTACAGTAGCTAGGATATATTAAAATGCATAACTTTAATACTGCTCTTACAATTTTTAATAGCTCAAATTGACACTTCAAAAGTTGGTAAGTTTCACTTAATTTTTCTTTTTCTCATTCAAATGCCCTTACTATGGAAACTGTGGGTTTTTACAACAGAAAATTACAGACCAAACCTCAATTAAATAAAAAATAAATAAATAGACTTTAGGGATACATGTACAATTTTGTTATATGAATTTATTGTGTAGTGGTGTAGTCTGGATTTTTAGTGTAACCATCACCTGAATAATGTAAATTGTACTCATTAGATAATTTCACATCCCTCACCTGTCTTCAGTCTTCCCATCTTTCAGAGTCTCCAATACCTACCATTCCAAACCTCAGTTTTGAAATTTTGGTAATATCCAATAAATGTTTCAACATATACCTTTTATTTGCAATCTCTCTTTCTAGTTATTTATTTTTCCATTTTTCAGAAATAATCTGTTCTGCAAGGGATGACAGCTGATGTGATAGACTGCCTGTTATGCAAATATATATGTAGACAAATTTTGAAGTACGTGGTTTTTAACTGGCAAGTAACTTGTCCTGTATACTCAGAGGCAGTGGATATTTCCATTGAGACCAAATTGTGATTTCAGAAATTTTAGAATTCAATTTGTGCTATTTTTTTGGTGACTGTCATAATACAATATTGTATGAACATTTCTTTTTGTGCAACAAGCTTTCATTCAAAACATTTATTTTTTTTCCAAATATGATAAATTAATTTTAAAGAAGATAAAAATCTTCTCATGTTTTGAGAAGATTTCTAGTCTTTTAACTACTTAAGATACATTAATTGTAACTGTAAAAATTGCAGTATGTTTTAGGAAAACATGGTTTTGAAGCAGATAGTTATTAACACAACTCACTCATGAAAAAATCAAAATAAAGTCCATAAAATTTTCTCCCTACATATAATCTTTCAAAATGTATATATTTTTCACCATTTCCTCTCAATATTTTGTCTTCTATATTGCTTCCAGTTATAAATCTCTCCACATTTTCAAGTTGTAGCTCCAAGTTTCACCAGTGAATAAGGTTTTATAAGTACTGGTGTAAATTCATTTTATACATAAACCCAAAAGCAAATTTGACAATTATCTAAATTCTTAATGGAGTTTGGAAATAGGTATTTGTGCTTATAATAAACCAATAATTCTATTGCTGATATTGTAGTAATGCAATGGCTTAACACATTTCAATGATATATTTTATCTACTAATTTGAAATTACTGACCAATCAACTCATTTTATTTTTAAAATTCATAGTCAAATTTTGATCGTGTATTGTATCTATATCTATAATTAGTTAGAAACTAAAAATAGTTGGAAGATAAGTTCTCCTATAACTGAAAGAAAAAAATATTGAAGAGAAATTTGATAATTTTCAGAGAATGTCTAACAAGTAATTCAATCACTCATTAGGATTCTTTCTTCAACATATATATTTAAAGGCACGAGGTATTAAAAATAAATCTATAATTAAGCTTAGCATTATTGACAGTGTAGGTATTTTATAACGGGAAAAGCAACCTGTCACTACTAACAGATCACTTTAAATATACCTCAAATAATACTAAAATGTTTAAGAATATACAATTTAAAATATTCCATCTGTACCCTAAAATAGAAAAAAAAATTATGTTTTAATCTAATGTCATAATAAAGTTGAAAACATATTTCTTTAAAGTCCAGTTCTTTGGCTATTTAAGCTGTGATTAATCAGTTTTTCCTCTTGTCATGGTTTATGTCTGCATTTACCACTTCTCCTTGGACTACTGCCATATCTAACCAATACATCAATAGTGCACTGAAAAAAACGGAAAGCACCTTGACAAGGCTATAGAAAGAAAGTGCCACAGAGCAGTGGTCAAGGCGAAGAATTTCACACATGGAGCCAGGTGCAGTGGAAAACTGAAAAAGCTTATGTGATTCTCTGTGCAGCTGTCTTCGTGTTTAAAGCCCTTCTATGAACAACATTGGTGATGGCAAATGGCTTAGAAAAAAGAAAAGCAAGAAGGAGGGGGTGTAAGATAGAACAAAAAAAAAGAAAACTATTCATAAAAGAATAAATAGAAGGCATATCTAAATAAATAATACAGAATAATGTTAATGAAGAAAAAGAAATAGTAGTAAAGAAGAAGGAAGTTTAAACAGGTGAAGCACTGAGCTAAATAGCCTGTACACTAGAGTGTGGAATGTGGTACAAACTGAAAGAGAGAATTCGGAGTCTTTATCTTTCCAATGTTAGCTTTGCTTGATAATCTAACTTTTCCCCACTAAAACCTAGTTAAGTGAGATTTGCTTATTATAGCATAATGGTTTTTTTTCTATCCTGAACTTGGGAAGCTATGCTATGAGTAGTATTACCTAATTTTGCAATATAGTAAGATCATTAATATCTGGCTTTACAATGAAATACAACAGATTTATCTGAAATGGGCTTAAATTTTTGGAAATAGTCTAGCTGCTTGATGTGAGGCTTATAGTACATAACAGCGGTATGGATTGAAAAAAGTCTTTAAGTAAATGCATTTTAATTCTCTGCATTTGAGGTTTTATACTTAAAAAAGAAAACACTTCAAAATCATTCTTATAATAAAATTAGACATTAAATCTGATTGCAATTCAGCACACAAAGGTACAATCACTTCTTAACATAAGTGCTTTATTACAATCCTAAAATAGCTATTATTGTGCCCAGTATGTTGTGGCTGCCCTGTAACTACTAATGAGATACATAAACGCATTGCTAATTCTGTAATACTTTTACATGTTTAAGAACTTAAGGAAAAAATTTTAACATTTTGATAAAAATAAAAACTGCCTGGCTAAAGTGTTTTCCACAACACATTACAGAAATGGTAACACTGGGTGACTGTAAAATAAAGTAGCTACTGGGAAGATGCACTGATAAGAATATGTTCTCATCTATCTTCCAAATTTGGCTCTTTTTGCAGATGTTTATTCATTACTCTTTCTTCAGTTAGGTTTTTATGGGTCATTATGTCTGAGGGACTAAACTAATTGAAATGTTCATTGAGATTGAAGTGCTACAAGAAAAACAAAGCGGGGCGTGTGGGGTGGGAAAGGAGTAAAATGCATCCAAAGAAACATGCAACAGATACTCTTTTTAAAACATTAAACATTTTGTTTTAAAAGTTTTAAAAGGCTGACAGTTAAATTAGAAACTCTGAAAAAGAACAAGAATGAGCAATGTTAAATGTACAGTTTTTAAAGATAACAATAAATCATATGCCATATATAGGGCAAAAATGAAAGGGACTTTGTACTCACACATAAACTTCTGGCAAGATCTGGTTTGTTGTCAGGTTCCCAGACACTAAATAGATGCTCTGTTCACTTAGCGTGAAGGCCCGCAAGGGGCAGGGACCTCCGGGGATTCTTGGCAGTTCTCAAGTCTCATTAGGCCTGCATATTAATGACTCACAGCAATATAAAGAGACCCTTGAGCAGCCTTTTTTCCCTTCCTCCTGCCTGGGTTTCCCAAGGCTAAGGCAGCCACAGACACAGCACACATTAGCCAAGTGAGAGGCTTGTAGCAACCACTGCTGCCAGGCCACCATGGGGTGTACGCTGCCCTTTGACACACTGCCTCAGCACCATCCAGAGGTCCACCAAGTGTGTTAAGGAATGAGTGCTCTCGAGGACTAATAACACCTTGAAAATAAGAACCTATCACTCTATGGTTATATTATTAACTAAAATAAGAGTCCAGTCTCAACAGAGCTGAGCTGAACCCAGAGACAGTCTAAGATCAACATTTTCAGGAGTTAGAAAAGTTGACTAACCTTTCTATTTCTTCATGTGTCATATAAACACAAAACTAGTTAGAAAAAGTAAAATATTCAACAAATACCCTTCAAAGATGAAAACCAAATAATTAGGAAAGATACCAGAAGTTTAGTAAATCATTTTCATTTTAACACACATATTTTATTTCATGTAAGAGTTTCCTTTTAGTATCAGTGATAAGAGTTACCAGTATCTCATAAAACTTGACTTAAAAAAGAAAAGTAAAATAAAATAAAATAAATATATATCACATTGAAACCGTCAGTGACTACCATTAAGCCCAAATACAAATATTCTCAGAGTTCACCTTTTGATATGTCACGGACCCTGTTGAAAATATGAAGAAACCAAGGACACTTCAGAAAATACACATTATCACATATTACCTAACATTCTGAAGCCTAAGACTCAAGATTAGAAACCCTATTTTCAACCCATTCATGACTTTTAATCACCATTACTTTTCTCATTCAATACTTGGTGGTGTGTAAAATGCATTGCCCGAAAACAAGAAATGTGGATTCTAGTGTTCAGTCATCCATTTATCGTCTTGTGACCTTGTGCAGGTCAATCAATTTTATCCATCTTCAGTTATCTCATCCATAAACAAGTTTAAGAACACCTTAATTGACTGAAGACTGGTAACTGGACCAGGTGAGAGAGCTACGTCTTCCTGTATGCAGTGTGTCCATTAAAGAACATTACATAAGCAAGATGTATTTCATATTCTGAAACTCTCCACAATGAATTCCTAACTTTAACTCTCCAAAGGAACATTGCATTTTTACAATTCTCTTTAAGTCTGCAATTATCAAAGTAGAGTGACACTCTTTTTCTGTAGGGTTACCAGCATTAAACATACGGAAAATTGCCTAGGACATCATCCTTCTTGGGTTTATTTTTAAAAATAAAAACTAAAAAAGTTAGCATTTAGATTGCCCTTTGATCACACTTACCAGCTGATTGGCCACGGTTGGTGGCATCATGATCACTATCTCCCTGTTCACTGTCTCCATGACCACTGTCCTTAGAGCTTACTATGTCGGCTTCCTGGAATGCAGAACTAGAAGTACAAAAATGTGAATATTAGAATCAAAAAGGTGAAGAAACACAGAAAACATTCTTCTGCCACCACATGGTCACAGATGGTGCTGCAGACCCACAGACCTCTTAGTTGGCTTTGTTTCTGCATAAAGCTAGTTTTTATAACCTAAGCGTAACTCTTTAAAATGATCGATTAACAGTTATTTTGAGCACTTAAACCATATAAAGTTTAGGCATTATTCTATAATTGGAGCTAAATACATGTTTATATCATTTTCATAAAATAGATATACATTTGGAACAGTAAGGAAGACTATCAGAAACTGTTTAGGAGTGTAAATTGACAAAATATTCAAATACATTTTAAATGTATATAAATGAAATATAATGTATAATTTTTAATGTTTTGTTTAGGAAACAATATAATCCATATTTATGTCCTGCCTTAATTGAAAATACTTTATACATTTTAATTTTAATTTAGAATAATATACCTACTTTCTACTTTTACTAGGTAGTAAATTGTCCATTACTGCTAGGGAAAAAAAGAGTTCATACCTGTTAACTCGGCGAGGTCTGTCAACTAGATAGCTGAGCTCTGCTCGCTGGTGTTTAGTCTAGAAAAAAAATAAATAAATAAATCAAGAGCATTTGAATGCTATGGGTTGAACTAGTAGTCTACTTTTGAGGTTAGGGACTATATCTGGCTTAAGTAATTGTATATATTTTTATGAATTTCCAAGCTCTCCTAAGACCTCATCCTAGTGATTTCTGTGTAAGGGCAGGGGAGATATGCAGAGACACTTGAAACCACATTTTAGTCACTTTAAAGGTTAAAAAAATAAAATTGGCTAACTTTAAGTGTGTGTGTGTGTTTTAAAGAGAAAATACAAATGACTTCATGGCTAAAGCTCATATACTATTGTCTCTAACAGAGTCAACCTGTTTCTATTCTGCAGTCTTTTTTTTCAGTGGCTTAAAAAAAGTGTTTAGGTGCATACTGGTTGACACAAGAAAAACAGCACGCTCAATAAGCAAAAAGTTTGGATATTTTGTGGAATTATGTTGTTGTTTATTTTCAAAATGTGCTTAAGATACAAATGAGCTGTACAAATATTCATGAAAGTCAATTAATGATATCTAAGACTCAAATAAAATAACCTGCCAGGAAAGGAGTTCATAATCCTGCCCGCCCCGCCACACCCCCATTCTTTTCCACTCCAAAGGCTCTCTGCATTTGCCTCCCCACCTCTACCGCCCACACACCTTTCCGGTCCAAACTTTCTTTTACATAAACCAACTTTGTTCTCCCCCCAACCCCCACCCTCCAGCTCTGTCACTTCTCCATGCTTTTAAAAAGAAGTCAGAATTGACAAGCCAAATTCTTTTATGAAGAAAGCCAACAGCAGTGATTTATCCAAAACAATGGCAAGAAGGTGATTATTAGCTAAAAAGATATATTTAAGACAACAATTGTTTAAGCCTTTCGTTAGTTTACTCTTAACAGGGGTTTGTGCCAAAGCAGCTTCATTCAAATTCACACTGTGTGGGCGCTCGGCTTCAAGAGCGTCTGTAAATGCTGTCCAGAGCCGAACTGAAGGATTTTTTTGCAACCCGAGTTCAGAGGACAAGGATCTGATAACTTGTTCACTAAAACATGCATTCGAGGTTAGACAACTGTGTAAAGTTAAACAATCTATAGCTTACTTGTACACGCGACTGAATGCATAGTTAAACAAAGCAAAACAGAGCCAACTTTATTAACGCCTGGGACAGACGCAAAGAAAAAAGACCTTTGCCAGTGCTAGAAAGTAAGTCCCTCCTCCACATTTCCCTCTCCCTTCACGCAATTTCCCTTTATCCCCAGGTTACTGAGAAGGGAAAGGGCTGACAGGAATTAAGGTTTTAAAGGAAAGATGGAAGAGCAAAGGAGGGAGCTCCAAGGTGGCAAAGTACCAAGGGGACGGAATGAAAATAAATGTGAAAGAGTGGAACAACGCGAAAGTTAGGTTACACACCAAGGAGTGGGAGAAGGTGACCGCCCATCTCCGCTCCCACAACGATACACACATAAGGTAATATCCTAAAAATGGATACACAGTGCACCAGAGATACAAGGGCCGGGCTAGAGGAGGCTTTCTGATGGAGGAGATGAGAGATGGTGGTCCTTTCGCTTCAGCCTTACCTCGTTGGACAAAATGCTTCCGTTGGAGATGATATCAGGCTGCTGGTCGGTGTAACCGGTGACTATGGCCCCGCAGGGGTTGTGCTCAGTGTCCGTACTCCGCGAAGGGCTGCAGGGCTTAAGAAACATCAAGTCGGTCTTGGCGGACTCTGGGGTCAGGCAGACCTGGTAGCAGTAATTCTGGTTGTGGTGGTGGGAGCCAAAGCCCCCGGACTCCTCCACCGGCACCTGGGCCGGGTTACTGGGTACATTGGAGCTCTGCACCAGCATGATGTCCGACTTGCTGAGTTTCTTCTTGCGCGCTCGGGCTTGGCGGCCACAGCAGGTCGAACCTCCGCCACCGCAGCAGCAGCAGCAGAGGCAGCAATCGCTGGCCAGACAAGTGTAGATGTTGAGCTTCTTCTCTTTTTGGCAACGCACGGCCAGCACGATCATGGCCAGAAGGAAGATGAAGGACACCGAGCCCAATGCGATGATGAGGATGAGGGTGAGGTCTAGCGAGGTTTCCCCGCCGCCAGAGCGGCTGGGCCGCTGGTGCTCTCCTGACCCTCCTCCTCCGCTCCCGCCCCCGCCCTGGGGCTCCACGGCGCCATCCACCAGCTGAACCACCAGGGTGGCGGTAGAGGACAGGGGCGGCTGCCCATGGTCGCGCACCTCGATCACCAGCTCATAAGGCCGCTGGGGGTCGCGCTTGGCCGGGACTCGGCGCGCTGTGCGCAGCTCCCCGGTGCGCCAGTCCATACGAAAGAGGTTCATTTCGTTGCCACGCACGATGCTATAAGTGAGCCGAGCGTTCTCGCCATCGTCCGCGTCCACGGCGGCCACGCGGGTGAGCAGGTAACCGGGCTCCGCCGAGCGGGGCAGCACCTCACGCGCTGGAGTCCCGTTGCGCCCTGGTAGAGGCGCCACGATGGCAGGGGCGTTGTCATTTTGATCTACTATGAGGATGTTGACAGTGGCGTTACCCGCCAGCGCCTGGGGGCTGCCAGCATCCCGGGCTTCCACCTGAAAACTGAAGTCCTTGAGCTGCTCATAGTCGAAGGAGCGCAGGGCGTACAAGTAGCCGTTCTCAGAGTTGATAGACACGTAGGTGAAGACGCTCATGCCCTGGATCTGGCACTCGAGGATAGAGTAGGCAAGCTGGGCGTTGGCGCCCTCATCGCGGTCGGTGGCGCTCACCGCGTAGATGTAGGCGCCAGGCACGTTGTTCTCAGTCACATACACGTCGTAGACCGGCTGGCTGAAACGCGGCGCGTTGTCGTTCACATCCGACACTTGTACCTGGATCGACTTACTGGTGGAGAGCGCAGGCTCGCCCCGGTCCCGGGCCACTACAGTCAGGGTGTAGGAATCCCCCGCCTCTCGGTCCAGAGGGGCTTCGGTAACGATGGTGTAGTAATTCTTAAATGAAGACTTGAGGCGGAAAGGCACGTCTCCCAGTAGCTCGCACTGCACCTGCCCATTCTCCTCTGAGTCGCGGTCAGTCACGCTGAAAAGGGCCACCACAGTGCCGGGCGCCGCGCCCTCGCTCACCGCCTCCTTTACGGTGCTGAAGCTGATCTCTGGCGCGTTGTCATTAGCATCCAGTACTCGCACTAGCACCTTGCAGTGCGCAGGCACGGCGTTGGGGCCCAGGTCCTTGGCTTGCACATACACTTGGTACACTGGGCTCTCTTCATAGTCCAACTCGCCGCTTACCTCCAGTCGGCCAGTGCGCGGCGAGAGTCCGAAAAGCTCCCGCGCCCGGGGCGAAATGTGGCTGCTGAAGGAGTACACCACCTCACCGTTCTGACCCTCGTCCGGGTCGGTGGCGTTGAGCTGGATCACGAGAGTGCCTGGGGGCGAGTTCTCTGGTAGGGACACAGTGTAGACGGGTTGGTCGAAAGCGGGCACATTGTCATTGGAGTCCAGCACTCGGATGGTGAGTAGGGCCGTGCCGGTGCGCTGCTGCTGGGGGGGCAGGCCTGCTCCCCCGCCACCTCCCTCTCCTTCTCCTATTCCTCCCCCTCCTCCCCCGTCCACCGCGGTCAGCACGTAGCGGTGCACCGCTTGCTGCTCTCGGTCCAGTGGCTTCTCCAGCACCAGCTCAGCGAATCGGTTGCCATCCCCCTGGGTCTGCACGTCCAGGGAGAAGTAGCTGTTGGGGGTGATCTCGTAGTCGCGCAAGGAGTTGGTGCCCACGTCTGGGTCGAATGCGCTCTCCAAGGGGAAGCGAGTGCCTGGCGTGGCGCTTTCAGAGATTTCCACCGTCAGGTCCGGCTCTGGGAAAGAGGGGGGGTTGTCATTAATGTCCAGCACCTCGATCTCCACCTGGAACAGCTCCAGGGGGTTCTCCAGAAAGACCTCCAGGTGCAGGACACAGGAGGGGCTCTGTTTGCAGATTTGCTCGCGGTCTATTTTCTCGTTCACGTACAGCACCCCGGTCTCCAGGTTGAGGTCTAAGTAGGGGGTCCTTGAGTTTGGCACCGTCTGAAACCCGCGAGCCGAAAGTTTTGTAATGTCCAGACCCAGATCTTCAGCAATATTCCCCACGAAAGTGCCATGTTCCTGCTCCTCCTGTACCGTGTAGTGAAGCTGGGAAAAGACTCCTTCCACCATCCAGAGCAAGGCAAAGAATAATAGCACAATCATCTCCAAAAGGAAAGGAAGTAGCTTCCCGCAGCCAGTCAGCTACCCAATCACCTCCCCCACCACCACGAAAAAAAAAAAAAATCTGAAAAAAATACAAATAAAAGTGCGCTACGTAGGGGCTCCTGTGGCTTTCTGTCTTTAAAAATCTTACTCCTTTTGCTTCATTTTAGAGCTTCCCGCAATCCAGCCTCATTTTTTTAATCTTAGCACAGGAAGGGTGACAGGCGTCCCCTTTGCTCATCTGTAATCTTTCCACTGACGAATTAATAAAATAACGATAATACAATAGTCAGCGTCCTTTATTCCGACAGTCTTGGCGCAACGCGGCGCTGGCAAATCCCAAAGAGGAAATTTCGGTATTTCAAGACTGTCCTCGGTTTGTCTTCTTGCTGATGGGAGAAGAATGAGGAGGAGGAAAAAGAGGAGGAGGAGGAAGAAGAAGAAGAAGAGGAGGAAGAGGAGAAAGAAAAGGAGATGCTGTTGGCACCGTTAAACATGCCTCTTAATGTCAACGGCTGGCAAATGCAAAAGGGCTTAAAATCAGCGACAGAATTTTGTGCCGGAAAAGCACAGAACGGCTCTGCAGCTTAAAACTTTCGTTCTCTTCATTTCTCCGGATGGATGTTCTTCTTGACATTTTTTTCCTCTTTCGTTCTATTTGTATTTTTTGACTTTCATCGTCTTGGTTCCCTCTGTCCTCATCTCCACCGTTACTTGCCTCTCTGTAAGTGTAATGAGCAATTTCTTTTCTGCTGTTTTCTTCCCAAGCCTCTTTCCCTCTAACCTCGTTTTCCTTCCAGTCCTTCCTTCCTCCTGCTTCAGCCTCTGAGCTTGTGGTCTGGACTGGCAGTTTCTGAGCTCCGAGCGCTCGGCTTCTCCGTTTTTGCGCAGCGCCCTCATTCTGCCAACCAATCGCCGAGGAGCACCACCCACCGGCCTACCGGTGACTGGCCAAACCGGCCGCCAAACAGACACGTCACGGGGCAGCCGGGCGGGGCGGGACAGAACTCTCGCCCGAGCGGCCGGGGTGAGTGTGAGTGTGAGAGCGAGAACAGCCCCGCAGGTCCCGAGGCGCTGGCTGGGGACACTGCCGCGGAAAGTTCCCAGTCCCCAGCCGCAGGTAATGGGAAGGGAATAGAGAGGTTCCCCTGTTTGCATCAGCAAATGCGAAAACATAATAGCAACAGCTGCGGCATCCTCTCCTAGGAGCGGGATTTCCAATGATGCTAACATTCTTTTTCCTTTAAGGTATTTTCCCTAATACGGATCATGGAACTAAATCATCTAGAAGGGGAAAAAGTAGCGCAGGAGCCACTAATTGGCAAGGGTTACCTAATTAAGGGACCCTAGCAGAGATTGGCAGGGCATTTAAAAAGTGGGTGTTATATGACATGTGTCAATCTAAGGGTGAGGGGTCTGACGGGGCCGTGAGGAAAGGCGTGAAGCAAACGGAGTAGGGGGTGGAGGTGGCTCCTAAAAAGCGGAGGAATTCACGCTAAAGGATGTGGGATGACAGCGCTTATAGACGGGCAGACGCGTTCGACGTGCCTCTTTCTTCCCTAAATACATATTCACAAAATACTTATCAAGTAGATTAACTCAAGGACCTAGCTTCGAGCCATGAGTGCGTTTATCAGTGACTGAGGAGTTTGATTTGAGCCGCTTCCCACGAGCCCGCCATCCTACCGCCCGGCCCTTGGGCATCCGGCACACAGCAACGCCAAGCGCTGCAAAGCGCCTCTGATATCCCTGCGCCTTGTGCCGCCAAGTGCCACGCAGTGGCTGGGAACACCGACTATTTTCTAATTTTTTTGGCAATTGGAGATCGATCCCTTTACCCACCATGCTAGAATAGACCACTGATTTCTGCCGATCCTGGGGTCAGCCCGCGGGGTGAGGACAGTGGGGTGGTGGCGAAGGCGGGCGGGGTGGTGCGCAGGGACCGTGCACAGGAGGGGTCCGAGTGTGCACCGCTGCGGGTATCTGCGAACACGTTTGCACATGCACGGTACTGGCATCCATCCTCCCTGGCCCAGGGCTTAGCTCTGGGTAAGCCCCAGCGGAGCCTTCCTGAGTTCTGAAGGACGCGCTTGACCAGCTGTGAGTGCCCATTCCGAAGGCTCAGGGTCAACGCGGCACATCTACATAGCTAGTTCTTGTGAAGTTAAAACACAGCGCGAACTCTTTAATGCTGGAGAGTGGATAGCATGCCAATTCTCTAAGGAAAGATATGTAAATATATATTTTTAATTAACGGGCTACTAGCAAGGAATTGATTGTTTATTCACGACAGAAGCCCCTATTCAATCTCCTTCCTTTGCAAAGAGATAGGAAGGTGCTTTGCTGCTTTCTGGTAATGAATAACCCAAGACTACGATCACCACAACCTGCGGGAATGGTAGAGTCTTTTACCCGACCCGGAGATACGTTGCCATTCCCTCCTGGCAGGGGAATTAAGGAGGGCAAGTGTCCATGGGCGTGATTGTAGCTGAGACGTGCTTCTGAGAGTCCCGCGAATGCACGTCTACTGCCCCGATTTCCGCGTCACCCCCCCTCCCCGCAACGCCGGGTCCCCCTGGCCCCCGCACTTCGCTCTTTCATGAAGATGGGTCCTGCCTTTGAGCGCTTAGGAAAGGATGCCAGCAAAAATGGCTAATCCTTTTCCAGCTGCAGTAAATTGAAGACTGACCAAAGCCAAGCGAAAACCGCTGCAGTTAAAATGATTTTAGCATCATGTCTGCGGCTGAGAATGGAGCAGCAGTGTATAAAGAGACCTGTGGATCAATGAAAAGGAGATTATAGTGTATCTGAATATTAATACGGTATTGCATCTGTACTTCCCACCCCTCCCCCCTTTCTTTTTCTTCAGATCTGCAGAGTTGAAATGAAATGTTTTGAGCTCTTCGAGCTGACTCGTCAGAATACTGGAGCCTTTTAAAAAATGACGGTAATTTTCTAATGTGTTCATTTGTACGTATGGAAACACTTGTGTGTGTGCGCGCGAGTGCGCGCGTGTTTGCATGTGAGAGACATGCAGCTGAATGACAATGCAGATCCAGAAATTGAGGAAGAGGGTTTCTGCCCCCGAAATGTAGGTGAACTTTGAGCTGACTTGGGGCGTATGCTGAAAACCAGAGAGCTTCCAGAGGTGGAGATGAGATGGCCAGATTTGCCTGTAAATAATCACTATATCCACTGTAACACTTGAGCTGCTTTTTTTTTTTTTTTTTTTTTTTTTTTTTTGGTAGCAGCTGTGTTTGAATGGAACGCTTTCCGCAAACGTGGGTTACAGGCGTCTCCTAGCGGCGAAATCAGCATAGGGCAGACCAGAGAATTTTGCTTTGGAGAGCTCGCCTTTCGGAGGCTCTACGAGATTTCTTGGGTCATAGGTGTCTGTGTCTGCACCAGCGTCGCTGAGCCCAGGTCCCCTAGAGGTCTCGCCTCTCCGACTTCTAGTCTCTGTGGCGCCAGCCAGGGACCGGCGGGGTGACGGTGGGGTCTTCTTCCCAGCAGAACAGAACAGAGCCTGGTCCTCCGCCTCCCGCTAGATAGCTCCAGCAAAGGGCAATTCCAAGAGCGTTTTGTTTGGAGCCAAGATCAGATATTGACATTAATAGTCTTCTGTGCCCCTTTACCCTAGAGCCTTTAAAACAACCACACCCCGTCACCCACAAAACAAAACAGCACTCTACATTTGCCTTTTAAAATGCCTCTAAAATGTAACAGGCTTACTTTTTCCCTTGCTGTGTCAATCAAACAGATCCTGCCTTTCGTTTTTCTTTTTCATTCTTACTCCTGTGGACCCCAGAATTTAGTGAAATGATGTTTGATACGGCAGCCTCAGTAACGAGGTTGACTACATCTTTGAACTGTAGAGCATCATGTATATTCTGTGTTCTTCAATCCCCCCGTTACTGGAGCGGAAAAGGAGAAGGAAATCTATTGTCTGTAATCCCTTCTTCACCCTCCCCCTTCCACCCCCTAGGAACGCAAACTGTTTGAGCAAGGACAAACAGCACCCTAAGAAACAGTGGAAAAGCAATTTTATTATTTGGAGGGAGGTTATCAAAATCAGTTTTTATAAAAGTCCTGGTTTATATATTAGAGTGATAGTGCATATTTTTTATTTCATTGGGCTTTAAGTGTAGCAGAAACAGGGGGGCGCTAAGGATCCCACAAGTGTGTTTTACAAACTTTGAAACTGAGTTAAGGGATTGCTTTCTTCTCTGTCCTTTGCTGCAGAGGGTGGGGCAGAAACAAGTTTGTTAACCAGCCTTTGGATAAATGAGTGTTTGCAGTGATTTAACATGACTTGAAAGCAATTTGTTTCTAAATCCTCTTATTATTGCTATGTGCCCAGAGCTTTGAGGGAAGTGTTTTTATTTTTTTTTATTTTTTTATTTTTTTATGTTTTTTTTTAAGAATTGGAAGAAAAAAATTACTTTATCAATAACCAGGCTGCACCAGGATTGACCAAGATGTTTGTTCCTGGCGCTTGTCATTCTCAGCAAGCACAACACAGAGAGCAAATATAAAAGGCTCAAAGTGCATTGCATCTTTTATGGGTAAGCATGAAATAGGTTTATTTGTGGTAGTGTAGTCCAACTTAAGAGGTGGGAAGACAAGGCTTTGGAAGCAATGCCACAAGCATTGTGTTAGTTTTTGTTCATCTGTAGTAAAAGGTGAATGCTCACTAGAATTTCTGGGAAAGATTTATAGCATATGCAATTTTAAGTATTCAGGTAACTCTTTAGTTACTGTGTTTTAATCCTTCAAGCCCATCAGAGAACAAACCAATCCTTGTTCTTGGGATTGAAAATACTAGATATCCCATCAAGCACCACTATCTTGATATTTAAAGTAGAAATATGCTTCTCCATTTTGTTTAACCTAGTTAATATTGGGGTGGCTTCACATTTCAGTGCCTTTTCAGTTATCAAGCAGGGCCAACATTTTGTTAAACTCTAAACAGTGAATTAAAAGCACTGAATGAGCTGAAGCAACCCTCTAATGCAAAATGACAAATTGCACTTAAGCGATACATGAACAAAAAATGATTTAAGGATTTTTACAATGGTCTGAGCAAATGAAAGCAACATGAATTATACATCCTAATGCTCACAATATCATTTTCTAATAATACTGTTTCAGTTCAGATGCTATACTCTGCTCCTTTCTGTAACAGAAATTAATCAATAAGAGGTCCAGGAATGTTTTTAAACTGGGCACTGGTTTATGATACTGATTCCAAAGTGTGTGTGTATGTATACATATGCATATATATATGTGCGTGCATACATTTTATTTTGGTTTTGGGGAGGTGGGTTGATGACGAATAGTGAACATGCATTCTTGTCAGATTTTTCACATATTGTGTCTTTTGGTAGTAAATAGTCCTTTGAAAACTTTTGTTTTTTCCATATCATCTTTAAGAATGTGAATAAATAGATCTCATTCAAAATGACAGTCTTTATTGCCACATGAATTCTTTTTCTAACAATTAAAATGCGTTACCTCATCTTCCTCTTTTCTTCCATTACTTTGGATATTAAAACATCTTATTTTTCCAAAATGTCTCCTAACCTTTTCATATTTGTTTTATCCTCTCTTTTTCAGATCATTGTTTTATTCTTTAGAGTATTAGAAACATACCTGGGCTAGTGAAAAGGTCATGGCACCTTAGATTTGTAGCCTTAGTAGACAAAATATACCCTATGGGTTGTCTTAAATTACACACAAAAAAATCAATCAAATAAAATTTTATGTGCTGTTTGTGTTTTGAGTCTGAAAAATACAAAAATCTAGTTTCCTTTGTGTTATGATGATTGACTACTCCTAGCATTTTTATTTAACCATTTGTGGTTTGTATAAGTGGATAATTTTTGGTAGGTATGTAGATTTTAAGTGAAGGTGGTGTCTGTACTGTGTTGCATCCTCAACCACAGGAAACTGTTAATCACCCAGAGGCCTCTAAAGTCACATTATTAGGCTTAATCTTAATTATCCAGGTTTATGAAAAGAAAAAGAGAGAGAGAGAGAAAAAAATGAATCCCCATTTCTGCTTTTGACAGCATTAAGAACTACTTTTACTGAAAGATTACTGAAATCAATGATGTGATTACGATTGTAAATAAGAACTAAAAGACATCATATTAAAAAAGCCAGCTACTTTGCTTAACAAGGAGATGTGTAGGTTTTACTGACATGGCCCAGAGACAGAAAATGAAGCTTCAAATATAGAGGTCGATATAGAACAATTTCAAAAATTAATTGCAAGTTCTGATCAAGTTCATATGAGTAAGAGAGAAGTTGTCTAGAAAGAGTTCTTTTTTTTCCTTACCCAATGGTTTTACTTTTTATTTGATAGAGATACAAAACCTGCCTAGTTATAGTGTTTGCCTGGGAAGTGTAAACTATTTTCTTAAAAGGAAACCCTTTGATTTTTAAAATACAAAATAAGATTATTCTGTATAATAAGAACCCAAATTTTGATTAGGGTTGCAAGTCATAGAGCTATATTCTTATTCTTATAGTAAGAATAAGAACCCAAATCGTGATTAGGGTTGCAAGTCATAGAGCTATATTCTGAAGAGTTTTAAAACATTGGGGACAGACATTATCAAAATAATATAAAACAGAGTTTGAGAATTACATTAATAATTAGAATTACACTAGAATTAAAATAGTAAATCAGAACAAACAGTAAAACAGATACCTCAATTTAAAAAAAAAGTATTTCTCTCAGTCTCACTGCCTGCTTAGTATAACTCTTTGTATAAGAAACATGATTTCCATGATATTTTATTTAAATGGGCTTGGCAAATGCTGTACTTTATTGCTCTATTTTATTGCAATTTCATCTATTCATTTTAGGAGAAAGTTACTAATGGTTTTTAAGCAGCTTAATATTTACCTAGAATTGTTACATAAGCTATATTTGGTATTCTCCATCTATATAGGTTTTATTATCCCAACATTAGAAATAAGGCTAATAAGGATGTTCAGAGTTTTAAGTAACTCACTGGATTATTACAGAATTCAAATCTAGGTCTTTTGCTGCCCATATACAGGCTCATTTTATTACCCCGTCAGCTTTCTTCAGTCTGTCTGAATTGAATTTACTTAGGAGGTAAAACAAACAAAAAACTCAAATTAACTTAGAAATGAAGTTAATCCAGATTTTGGACTGACAGATATGCTGATTTTAGTCTTAGTCAAATTGGCTAGTACATTACTGAGTTGAGTGTTGGAAGAATTCATAAATATGTTTGAGGGTTTTCTTCTTTAAGAATTTTTATCAGTGAAACAAAGCTCGAATACATTTTCTCACAGAGAGTGACATTATAAGCAGTCATCTTTTCCTCATGCAGAAGTGCCCAATGTGGAAATCATAGATTTTAAGGAAGGGACAAGAAAATTGATGAAAGAAGTTCAAAATAAAGGTACCTGTGCCTCATCATTCCCAAAGAGCACTGATCAATGATCCCAGAAGTATGCCATGTTCTCTTAATTCATCAGAGATTGAAAGCAAAGGAAAATCAAGAAATGTACCCAGTTTACACGGTGCAAATATTGGTGTTTATTTTGTAAACATTTCTGAAGCAGTCTTTAAAAGGGGAAATGTGTTTTTGTTAAATGAATTTCAAGTATCACTTCATGCTAATTTCTTCTTCAATGTTGCTTAAAAACGGTTTTAGTCGGGCCCGGTGGCTCACGCCTGTAATCCCAGCACTTTGGGAGGCCGAGGCGGGCGAATCACGAGGTCAGGAGATCGAGACCATCCTGGCTAACACAGTGAAACCCCGTCTCTACTAAAAATACAAAAAATTAGCTGGGTGAGGTGGTAGGCCTTGTAGTCCCAGCTACTCGGGAGACTGAGACAGGAGAATGGCATAATGCGGGAGGCGGAGCTTGCAGTGAGCTGAGATCGGGCCACTGCACTCCAGCCTGGAGTAAGACTCCATCTCAAAAAAAAAAAAAAAAAAAAAAAAAAAGGTTTTAATTATAAAGTTTTGAAAATTAAAAAATTAAATTTATTCATGCCAGGAGAAAACTGGACAAGAACTTAAAAATACCTTTAAATTTTGAAAGACATAATCAACGAAGATGATTGTGGCATCGTATTTACTACTGTAAGTAAAATTTTTATTAATATTTTGGTTTAAGAACTGACAGAAAAAAAAAAGATCAGGTTTATTTTAGAAGTGTACTCAGTAATTCAGAGTATATGTAATGGGCTCTGTAGAGTAGGTTATACATATTTTTTACTCATTTCTGAAGGTACCCAACTGTGACAGGAGATGATATGGTAAATTTAGGAAGAACATAATCTTGATAATTAAACCAAATTGGTTCATATTCTTGCTTCTCTAAATATTTGAAGTTGGACAAATTACTTTGAAGCTCTATTAAGTGTGTCAAACATTTGAAACATTTATTAAACTACGATGATACATTGACCTTGTTATTTTGAGGTTTCAATTGAAATGATATAGGTAAAATTCTTATTCTATAGTGGATTCTCAGTAAATATTAACAATTTGTATGGTAAGGTGTTTTGGATGAGGTAGTCTATAAATAGATATTTGTTGAGAATAATTGGCATTAATTTTCTTGAGGATTTTATTTCCTTTGTCAAATATATATTATTTACTAAACAGATACCAAAACATTTAGTGTTCCTATTTTGAGGGAAATTGTAATATAATTTTGAAGACTAGATGCAAATGATAAGTGAAGAAGACAACTAACTAAATTTTAGTTCAGCTTCAAAAACATAAAAGTCAATTATGAGCTTTTCCCGTAATCATATATCACATTTATTTGCTTTCTTTCAGATAAACTTATATTTTCCGTAAGTTAAAATTTATATGATAAAACTGACAGGCAGATAGATTATAAAAATCATTTTCATAAGCAGATAGCTCGTTCATTTTTAAGTTTTTTTATTTAAATATTTGTCAACATTTTATTATTAAAGGGTTCTAATTTGATAGTCATTTAATTTTTTTCCAATTCTTTAGCGTAGCATCTTAATACCTTCTCCTTTATTCATGCCAATGAGTACTAAAATTCTCAGAATTAAAAACAAATTAGTGAAAAATAAGCCTCCTAAAATAGAATGAATTCATTAGAATACCCAATTCTGAGCCTTAAGCCTCAATTGTATTTGAATTTTATTTTCTGCATTTTCCTTGCCATTGTCTGCCTATGATTGCTTTTATTAACATTCTTTGTAGTAATTACTACAATTTGAGAGGCAAAGACTCAAAAATATGCATTGGAGTCTAGCCATATGAATAGTGAGAGAATGGAAAATAAATGTAAATTATGATATATGATTCTCAAGAATTTCATAGTCCTTGATTTTGTAATCAATTTGATAGAGAATATATATATATATATAAAACTTCATTAAGAGTATTAAAAATATTAAAACATATAATGACTATTAGTGCTAAAGGCATGAAGAAAAAAGAAAACACTTGAATAAAATAAATTAAAGATTTCTAGAGAAGGACAGCTTTTGTTATGATTTTAAAGGCAACAGTGGTGCAGATTGGTAGAAATAAATATCCGAAGAGGGTTAGATGGACTTGATCAGTAAAGAAATGAAGGCAGGGATAGCAAAAACACTTTTCTAGAAAGGTCATAGAAACAGCAAATGAATGTATTCAATTATGGGCCAATATCCTGAATTTGGACCCAGTTGCTTAAATGCATAATTTCAGTAGTCCTCAATTTTGTTTCATTTGATTTATGTTTTCTCCATCTCCACTAGAAGCTTGGCCAATTTGATGTCAATGGAAATGCGTGAGATCTTTATTCAGCTTTCACACCTGAGCGATGCTTTTGGTATATCTTGGGCTAATAGCCAATGTTCAGTCTTAGAATTATGATAAAAACCTAATATTATTGCTTGTTCCTTAGCATATATATTTGAGAACCTTGGCGGCTGCTGCTAATTTAATGGTAAAGTGCTGATTACTGATTTTCTGAAAGCTTTTTTTTAAAACCATAGCTAGTCAGACTACCTAACAAAGTACCTAATTTAACAATAATATATTTACATTTTGCTGGATAACACAAGTGGCCAAAGTATTGTTTAAGCCCAAGGAACCTGACAAGCATTCAGTTGGTCGCAGTTTTTGATGGATTTGTTGGCTGCATAACTAACTAGGACTTAATGAAGATGTGCTGACTGGATGAATGAATGCTTGACTTTTTACCTTTCTGTTTTAGATTTTAAAATATATTTCTAAGATATTTTATACCTTAGTTTCACAAGCTATGTTTTTAATAATCTGTGTTTGTAACAAGTATTTTAAAATTAGTTATTTTTAAGAAACTTTACCTAAAATGAAAAGTTAGCTTACCTAATTACAAGTGTGTTACAATACTTGATGTCTCCCAATTAATACAGTGCATTTCTCCAAACTGCCACTACTCAAAAGTGGTATCTCTTTTTATAATTTTCTTTTGTTTTCAGATTTTCTTCTATTTCATAATACTATGTTGTATATATAAATATGTATAGAGTAAGCACAATGGTCAATATTCTGAATTGTTTTGTTCGTTTTATAAGGTCATGATGTCATACTAAGAAGAAACCCCCTAAGATGAGAATGTTAGAGGTTAAGAGTGAGTATGACTGATACAGAAAGACATTTGCTGCCCTACATAGAATCAGGAGGTATTTTAATTTTGAAGCATGTTGCAGGGTTAAGTCAAAAAGAAAGGTTGATTAACCTGTTATATTTAAAATGATGTCTTGAATTTCAAGTCAGAGGGGACACTGTTTAGCTTCTAGTTTCTCTGTTCTTCAACCTTCTGAAATGGAGATACTTAAGTTCAAATATGGTATATTGGTCACCATAGTATATTTTCTTTTTTCTTCTCTTGGGTTGATGGCTAACCCCCGTCTTCTTTATTCCATAACTGACACACTCATATTGTTTGTGGTTTAGATATTATGGAGTTTGTAAATACTTAACTCTGTATTTTGGCTATCTTATAAGGCATAGGTCGGTTGTCCACAGTGCAAGAGTTTAAGTGGAAATATACACACATGCACACCTGTGTGCACGCACATACACATGAGGAAAAAATGGCATTGCAGTTAAAACTTTGTTTTGTCATAAAAAATAGAAACAGATCTGTGAAACAGAAGTGATCACAAAATCAGATGATGTTACACACAGAGTATACTTGGATTACAATGGAGAACTTGCACGACCGTTGTGAAAAAAGAAGGTTTAGTTTTTTCATTTTATACAATATACAAATACGAATTCCAGATGGATTTAAGCATTCATTAAAAATATAAAACCACGGGATAACTAAATTTGTAGTGTACTGAATATTTCTATCACTCAGATATGTTTTTTAAAACCGGGCTTAACATTGTACTTTTTGTGTCTACTCCCCAAGGCAAACAAAAATAAAAACCAACCAACAACAACAACAACAAAAAAAAAAAAAAAAAAAAAAAAAAAAAAGAAACAGAAGTTTCTGAAGGACGGCAGAAATGGGAAGTTTTTTCCATGATGCAAGACACTAAATGGAAAGTAACCTGCTCCTGGAAGCTACACCTAGATGGCCCTAGTCATGTGAAACCAGTGATGATAGCAACAGATGAAGATTCTGGACGGTGAAACTAAGGCTTGAACAGTTTGGATATGTCTGTTATTAAAATGTAAGCATCTTTTGACATTGGAGTAGCAAGAGGGGGTAAGTAGGATTGTTAGCCTTTTAAAATATTCCTTATTAAGATAATTTTTTAAAAACTCAATTTTTGGTGCTAAAATCCGAGACACTCTGGAAGGTGGCTTATTTCAGTTGGAAAGATAGTAAGCTGGTTTTCAGAGCCCAAGTAGACAGTATATTTTGGAATGTTGAAGTCTGTTATTTCTAACATGCACAGATAGCATTGACAAGTTATCTTCTGACTGAAAATCTAAGTTACTGATGTTTTTGATGGTTATTTATTTCTTATTGCAATTCACATTGGATTTTTTCTAAAGGTTTTTTATGTCTTAATTTATTTGTTTTAGTATATTGGTTCTTATCTGATTAATTATATTTTTTCCTAGAATTAAAATAAAATTATATTTATCTCAGAAAGGCAAATAATGAGTAAATATTTAACCTAGAACACATGATATGGTTATTTTAAAAGTCTATTGATCTTTATCATTATTCTTTTTAACAATATGTCAGAATTAGGCTATGTTGAGATGGGAAAATTCATTTATAATTTTAAAACAAATACTTCTCTAAGTAAATATGTTTCTCTTTTTTCTTTTTAAAATTCATAGTTTGGGGTTATCTGGCATTCTCATAAGTTACATAATATTTTAATGTTTAAAATAAGGGTATGCTTGGGGGCATGAGATCTGATTCTTAGGTTGGGGACTGTAACAATAACTCCTATTTATGTCTCTGTTTTAAAATCAGATCTATTGTATACAAAGAAGAATTTTACATGTAATAGCAGAAATGTAATAAATCTTAAAGTTTTAATTTTAAAACATAATTAAAAAGATAAATGCCATGATACTTAAGGACCTCTATTTAATATGCTGCTTCTGTCTTAAATTGTTGATGTTCACACTGTCCTTGCAGAATTTTATTGCATTCAGGAACGTTTGTGAATTTTCTTTTATCTAAGAAGAATGTGTTATATTTAAGTGAATTATAGGTGGCAGTATACACAACTAAATTCCATGTGTTACTGCAGGTAGATAAGAGGTTTTTCAATTGTTTAAGAATTTTATATTTAAGCTTTTTGTCATTCTAGCCTGGTTTCTTAATGACCTCCCATATTTGGTCTTAATATAAGAACACCAAATAAACTTCCTTTGATAAGAGAATGCTGATGAGAAGTATTTTGAATCTCAAGTTTATTCTGAATGTTAGTTAAATGCATTTAAAAAATTGCTAAATAAAGATACATTAGAGAGAGTATAATACTCATTGACCACTTGATTTAATATTAAAATGAGAATTTAAAACTAAATGAACTCTTAGAATTACATATCAAGCCAATGACAGAGAATTTTTTATTCTGTCTCTTTCATTTTCTGTTTTAAAAGTTACAAGCAAATATGCTTTGACTGCTAAGTTGTGAAATTCAATACTTTTCTGATTTATTATCCTGAAGTATGATACCTATCTATGAGAAAGTTAAGTACAAAATTGCCATTCTTTATGCCTGATATACACCCTGAAAGTATTATATTCACGAGAATGATGAGAAAATTATATATGGTATGAAGAAAGAGAATAAACCTTAAATTGATGATCGATAGCTATACTGTGGCATCTCATGGAGAATAAAAATGTTGAGCATTAGAGCAGTCTATTAACTTCATTCCTTTGAGAAACTTTTACAAAGTGTGTCTCAAGGTTTTAATGACAATTATTCAGAGACAAATGGGGTGGTGGAAGTGAAAGTCAGAGAGGTAAACAGGTCAAATTCTGGTGCCCTGCATACTTTTCCTGTTGTTTTGTTTTACATACTGAACCTTGTGAAATGTGACACCCCTTTTCCTTTGAAACTGAAATTATTTTATCTAATCAAAATTTCTCATGCGTAGAGGAGGAAATTGAGAATGAGATATTCTCAGTGTAAGGCTGACATTACAGAATATAACCTCTGATAAGTAAACATTACTTCGTTTTTATTTATGTTTACTTTTCTTTTTCTTCTTTTTTGAGGCAGAGTCTTACTCACTGCAGACTCAAATTCCCAAGGCTCAAGCAATCCTCCCCCATCAGCCTCCCAAGTGGGTGGCACTACAGACGCACACCACCATGCCCAGCGAATTTTAATGTTATCATTATTTTGGCTGGGCACAGTGGCTTACACCTGTAATCCCAGCACTTTGGGAGGCTGAGGTGGGTGGATCACGAGGTCAGCAGTTCAAGACCAGCCTGGCCAACATGGTGAAACCCCACCTCTACTAAAAACTACAAAAATTAGCTGGGCATGGTGGCACACACATGTGGTCCTAGCTATTCAGGAGGCTGAGTCAGAAGAATCACTTGAACCCAGGAGGTGGAGGTTGCAGTGAGCTGCGATCACGTGACTGCACTCCAGCCTGGATGACAGGGCGAGACTCCATCTCGAAGAAACAAACAAAAAACAAAACAAACAGCAACAGATATATATATATATATATATATATATATATATATATATATATATATATAGTCATTATTTTTAGTAGAGATGAGGTCTCACTATGTTGCCCAGGCTAGTCTCGAACTCCTGAGCTGAAGAGATCTTCCCACTTCAGCCTCCCAAAGTGCTGGGATTACAGCCATGAGCCACCACAGGTGGCCTATTTATGTTTTCTTGAGCGTGGGATTTTTTTTTTTTTTTTTTTTCTTTGAGACGGAGTCTCAGTCTGTCACCCAGGTTGGAGTGCCCTGGCATGATCTTGGCTCACAGCAACCTCTGCCTCCCGGGTTCAAGCAATTCTCCTGCCTCAGCCTCCCGAGTAGCTGGGATTGTAGGCGCCTGATACCGCACCTGGCTATTTTTTGTATTTTTAGTAGAGACGGGGTTTCACCATGTTGGCCAGGCTGGTCTTGAACTCCTGACCTCATGATCCACCTGCCTCGGCCTCACAAAGTTCTGGGATTACAGGCATGAGCCATCGCGCCCTGCCTGAGTGTGGGATTTTTATTTATTTTATTTGTTTGTTCTTTCCCTCACCATAGTTTATTTATTAATTTTAATATACTCAATTACTTTATAATTATTGACTCATAATCAACTTATAATTTTCCAGTAGGTATTATTGTTTGCATTTGCTCACATTCATACTGGCCAATTGTTTTGCACCATTTAACACAAGCAGATGTATCAACATCATTGAAATAAGCAGATTTAAATAAATCCAGATTGAAACTACTTCTTCATAATATTTCCATGTTCTTTTTCAAGGTCCTTAAAGATAGAGTCTCAAAACTTTTATGTTTCTTAAGTACTTTTCAATGAATTTTTATTGCTTTTTGATAAGATATAGTTCTTCAGCATTTGAAAGTCTGAACACTCCAGCATTTGGAGTTAAAAATAGGGATACATCTATAGAAACCCAAGGAGATTTTAGTTAAATGTATTGAACTAAGTTCATTTTAAAATGTGAAGCCATGAAAATCTGCTAAAATAGGAGACCGATCAAAGAGTCTCTTTTGGGATGGAGACATGCAATGGGCCCCAGGTTTTATCTTCACTTTCTGAATAATTTGCTCACCTTGATAGCTCCTGAGTCAGACAGTATGTTGAGAAAGAGCAACTTTTCACCTGAAACTAATACTAGACCTAAAACTACCACATTCCCATAAGATATGTCTCCCCAAAAAGTATTTTAAATGTATTAGTTGAGATTTCAATACTTAAACTGTTGCCTAGGTTAAATTAAAATAATAAAATAAACATCTTCGAGATGTGGATGTTGCGATATAAGTACAACTGACTTATTTTGCATGTTTAACTAGGGTCTAGGAAAAATCATTTATACAGGTTGTGCCTACATGGACCTATATGATAATCTAGATATTAGATCCTTTACTTTTATGGACTCACATTTATATAATATAAAACCTTCCAGAAATTAATAACTTGTAATGTCCCATGTAATTTCACTTTGAAATGAAAAATGGCAAGAAATTTTGATTATTTGCTTAATTCATTTATTTATTCAACATATATAGAGCACCTGTAATATGCCAAGATGCTTGAACACATTGGTGAACAATGTTCTTGCCTTCATATGTGTATGTGTAAAGACAAACAATATCAATTAAGTATATTAAATAAATAAATCATTTTGAATACTAGGACATTAAAAGTGCCATAGAGAACAGAAAAAGCAGAACAAGTTAAAAGAATATCTTAATTTTAAATTAAACACTTGTTTCCTATGAAATTTGTGGTGGTTGTAAAATACAGATATGAGGTTGAATGGGATAATAAGTGAATATGGTTGTTATGCCATGAGAAGAGAAAACAAAAAAAAATTTGGTTGTTCTTTTTTAAGGCTTCTTTCAGGAGTTGCTTTAAAGCTGATTTCTCATTAGCCACCTAATTGAATGTTTTCCCACTCGGCAATTTGCCCCACACACTAAATCGGTGGCAGAAGCACTGAAATAACTTCGTCATTCTAATGGCAAGAAGGCTTTTAAAAAGATTTTGAATAAGTTTCCATTTTTTGATAGTTAACTTTTTTGCAGAAATATGAGTTAGTATTTTAAGTGTCAGTGGAGGTAAATCATTGGTTCAGGATGTTGCATACCCAGCAGGAACCCTTGGAGGAATTTCTTGTTTACCTTAATAAAACTGTTATAATTTATGGGGAGTAGCTAACAGTAAAATATACACAAGGAAATAAAAAGCAAAGACAAATCTAATTACTATTATTTGAACAAGTAAATTTCATATAGAAACTGATGACATTGAACTGTGTCAAACTTGACTACTATGACCGTGTGCCTCCATTGATTGGTCATTGCAAAAATCTGATTTGTAGTCAAGCAGTAATGAAAATGCTTAAAGATGCTGAAAGTCAATATAATGGGCACTTTTGGAATGTACCACGTGTTCAGTATGCTTCCAATATACATTTTATAAGATTTCTTTCAGTTCATTCGGTTATATTATTAGATAAGCACTAATCATAGAAAATGTTATTTCCTCTGCATACAAAATCTGTAGTGAAAAATGCTCACTTCTTGTAGTTCTCTGGAAGATTTTGTCTTGCTAAAGTTTCATAGTTTTATTCTACCATTGTGTCTATCACCCAAGGTTACTTATTTATTTGCTCACTGTCTTCACATAATTACTTATTTTAGAAAAGCATGAAATACTTACTTATAGGTTGAAGCTTCATGGTAGGTGCTTACAAGTACTTTTCTGGAGAAAAATATTCTCATAGGAAAAGTGGTAAGATGATAGGGTCAGTGTGAGTACCCAATTTTTGAACCGTCACTTAGTTATGTGTGGGTCATAGATGTATGTGGACTAGAAAAGGAGGGATGGATCCCAGGATAAAGGTGGGAATATCACTAGACGTAATAATATTAGAGAAACAGAAACCTCGGTAAATTCAGTCAAGTTCTACATATGTGATGTTCATAATGATGACAGTCAAGAAGAAAATGTTAAATGTTGTCACCCATATGCCTTTTAATAAGGCAGAGATATTTTTAATTAATTTTGGAAAGATTTCTATGAAACGGTCCATATTTATATAAAGTAAATAACAAACTACATTAATGAAAATAATAATTTCAGTAGTGTCTGAAGTCCTTGACTAGTTATTTTAAAAATGCTTTGATAAAGAAAATTATTTTGTATGTATTATCTATTTTTGGATTCTGATGGATACATTACATCATTACAGATTGTATTCAATCTATTTTTAAAAAACTGTTCCATATATATTTAACTTACTGATTTGCCATGCCTCATTAACTGCAACCTTTTTCTCAATGAATTTTCTATTATTTATAGGCTTACAGTGCAATGAATTAATATATTTACAATTATATATTTAAAAATTTCTCAATCACATTTAAATCATTCTTTCTTCTGTATACAATGAGCTCTATTTTATCAGAAGTTATATGGAATTATACAAATTTACCTGTAAATGTGTTTCTAACTTAATTTCATCACATTAAGTTGAAACTATATGTCTTAGTGTCTTTAGAAAGATTGTTAAATTTATATAATATCTTTCTGGGAGAAATGAGAGTAATTAAGAGGCACAATATTACCTATTTAATTAGCCTATTTGTATCCTCAGAAGAATCCTTAGTTGTGAAACGTATGAGGGAGCTTGCCCTTAGTTAATTGAATCAGAGGATTTTAAAAGTCATTTACATTTCTCCCTACTCATTTGGTTTCGTTTTGTTCACTCTAAAATGGCTCACCAAAAGATTCCAGACCATAAACTTTTGTCTAAGTAATATTTTGTTGAAACCTGTGTAAATCTATGGTCAAATCTAGGGTCAGTATCAACCCTATTTTGTTCCCAGAAAGCACTGAGTATATTTTTACAATAAAGAAGTATTCAAATAAAAAAAAATTATCATGTAGATCTTTAAGAGTAAGGGATTCAATGTATTGACACCCATTGAACAATTCAAAATGCAATTTGAGAGCTACTTCATCTTTCTTTCCTATGGATATTGCTAAACCACAGGCACAAAGAGCTTAGTTCACATATGGATCCTCCCTTCCCCAGATAATTATATTTACTAAGATAAACTTTACCTATTTTACTTGAATATTTCTTTGAAAGGTAAGTCCCAGTTTAGAAATCAGTGAATGAAAGGCATCATGCTTTTAATTACTTTTAAAATGAATTCAATCTATCTCCTTTGAAAACACTAAATTAGATTAAACTTTTGAGGGAGAAACAAAAGCAGAGGGGAGTTGCCAGTGAAGTGTTTTGAAGCCAAACGTAAGTTACCAATCCTTTTATGGAATAAAGGAAACTAAGAAAAACAGCAGCTGCTATTTCAGCTCAATAACTCCAGTACCTCCTAATGAAATCATTTTTAAACTGCTGAGTAGAAATAGTTTAAAGGTCTATTGTAAAAGAAACAAGAATTTTATTCATTAATTAGACTCATCACAGACTGCTTTGAATTTGCAAAACTGAATAACCTTTTATTCCATGGTTATAGTTAAATCCTTAAGCTCATTTGATTTCCTATGTCCCATTTGATTTCACTTTAAGTTTTCACCTTTACAAATGCATTATAGGCCAATCCCGTAATGTTTTCATTGCCCTCTCACTTTAGTAAAAAGGCAATAGAGTAACTCTTCATAAAATTAACACACGATTGTGGGAATATAAATTGCAGAAATGAAGTCTGCTGACAATGCACAAGTAATAGAATGGAGAACATTTTTGTGTATGTGTTTTCTCAACTTCAGATAGCTAATGGAGACTTATTTTTTTTCTTAAATTTTAATTGACATTTTTATGCTGTAGAATATTAGACTTGTGCAGAGATTACTTTTGGTCTTGTTACTTTTCAGTTAAGATTTATTCAAATGCAGAATTCATGGCAGTATTTGAGATTCCACCGTCTAACAGGTGTGAGACACTAATTCATACTTCATTAATTTAGAATTTCTGAAAATTTGGGTCTAGTATGATTTTTTTTTGACAGTGAAAAAGAGGGTATGCTAAAAAAAAAGTATACATACTAAGTATGTAAAGTATACATATATGCTTATGTATATACTAAGGAAAAGTGTACATACTTAGAAATCAGCAGGTTTCAAAATTTTAAAAATAGTTGAAAATGTTCAAAGCATTATTTTTCAATAACTATGTCATGGTTACAACTTACTAATTATATCATTTATCTTCGTAAGAAATATTTGGTTGTTCTAGAGCTTAACATACTTCCTATTATTACAGTTTCTTAAAAATACTTAAATTTTTTTTTTCAATGCAATCCATTTGAATTTTAATCAAACAGTACAGTGAACAAAACAGAGATCTATTGCTCCAGCCTCCCTATTAATATACACAGTCCCCAGGGGCAATATTGTGAATCTTTCAGCTGTTTCTTCTGGTATTTGTGCATGGCCCAAGCAGTACTAATTTCTGTTTCTTGATTTTCTGCTTTAGAATGTATGTTTCTATTAATGTCTCAGAGTGAGATTTCTTTTAACTATCTGCACATACATATAAAAACATGCTTCCTCTCTCTCCATTATCCTAAAAGAGCTTTATTATATTTTTTGGTTAAAATATTATTTAGTGTTTACATTATTATGAGCATATAAATTTGCTTTTATCTGAGCTTAGTATTATACTTTGAATACAGTTAGTTTCTTGAGCAACTGTTTTTATTGGAGGTTATATCTTGTTTTATCATGTGTTTAATTTGCATACACTTACCACTCCAACACTCCAGAAACACTATAAATCCTGTCAGCACAAACACATCAGGTAATCTCCTGGGTTCTTCTTTTTTTTTTTTTTTTTTTTCAATTTTTTAATGACAACTTCTGAAACGGCTGCTCTTTGGGTCAGCTACATAGCTGCTAACCCCAGACTTCCTATCACCATCATCCTAGACATTCCTATTGCCTTTCTCATGTGTTCAGTCTTTCGCTTATCCTCTTTCTGTTATTTCTTAATTTTAGGCAAACATTTCCTCCAGAAACTTATGAGAAAGGAATCATGGGCATTGCATTTTTGAGATTCTGCAATTATCAGAAACATTATTGAACATGGTATTTGACTGAAAATGGAATTCTAGTTTAGAAATTAGTATTTTTCCAAATGATGAAGTTGTTTCTTCTAACTTCCAGTGTTTCTCTTGAAAATGTTATGATGTTCTGATTCTAAATGCAGATCTGTCTAATGTGAACTGTTGTGCTTGTTAATCTTTCCAGAAGATTTTGTTATTATCTCTTTATCTTTGGTATTCCACAATTTCAAAATGGTACATCCTGTGTGCCACTCCCCATAAAAACACAAACAAAAAAAAAAATACATTTCACTGGGTTGAGTACTCAGCAGGCCTTTGTACATTCTGAAAGATAAATATCTTTCAATCTTCAAAAATATTTTGATATCATTTCTTTGATGATTTTATTCTTTTCCTTTACATTTTTTGATTTTTTTTCCTTAAAATTTAAATCAGTGCTAGAATTGTATTACCTTTTATTGTCTATTTTCCCTATCTTTGTGATTTTTCTGCTTTCTAAAATGTATTCTTAACTGGACCGTCCAACGCTTCTGTGAATATTTTTATGTCTGTTATTACATTCAGTAATTTCTAAGAGTTATTTCTTTTACTCTGAGTTTACTTTTTAAATGATCTCATTATGCTTTTATGGATACATTCTCTTCTATTATGTCTCTGAAATAATTAATATTTTCTTTTGAATTATTATCCTTCTATATTTCTTCTTTTTCATCCAAGATCTTATTTTCTATTTATTGATTTTGTTCACTTTTCATTTAGAGGATTGGTTTATATGTGGTACTCATTGACCATCCATTCAGTTTTGAATGCTGAACAAAAATGTTGATTTACTGCTCAGAATAAAAGTTGATTGGATGCTTAGTGTGCATGAGTCAGCTTGCAAATGGCTGGTATACCTCACATTAAGGAGAGTCACTTAATTGAGAGTCACTTAATTGAGAGTCACTTAATTGAGTATTTTTATGTATACATTTTTAGGGTCTATTTATCCTGGTCTGATGTTCATAGAGAAGAATTTTCTTTTTTTTTTTTTTTTTTTTTTTGGTTTTCTTTCGTTTTCTTTCTTTTTTTTTTTTTTTTTATTGTATATGCCTGCTGTTTATTGTTTTTTTTTTTTTTTATTATACTTTAAGTTCTAGGGTACATGTGCATAACGTGCAGGTTTGTTACATATGTATACTTGTGCCATGTTGGTGTGCTGCACCCATCAACTCGTCAGCACCCATCAGGTCATCATTTATATCATGTATAACTCCCTTTAGAGAAGAATTTTCTAATCTCCTGCAGGTGCGTGTATGAAATTGGCTGGGGAGTTCCATTTTTGATGATGCCGTTCATGTTAAGCCCGTTGTCTTTATTTGTCTCCCGTATTTCCGTCCACTCCTGTCAGCTATATCTGGTGATCCAAAGATAATACCCTCTTTTGCTTAACATCTCCATAAAGTTCATGTGTGTTGACGAGAGAGGGGTACTTTAAGGATTGGTAGGAAAGTTAAAAGTATTTTTAGAGAAGTAATCTTTCCTGTCATTCAACAAACCTCGTTATTTTCAGTCTCATCCCACAAGCTTTAGTACTTCTTTACAAGTCACTAGTATTTCCCATTTCTGAGTAATTCAGTGGTCTACAAGGAGGCACTTGGCTTGCTTCCTTTGGTTTTTCCCTTGAAGGAGCTTTGGCGTTGGCTTTCTTTACTATACTATATCCGTTACCATGTATCCATCTATTTTTCTTTTACCAAAAAATTTTTTAACGTCTCTCATCTGCTGTAGTTTCTTCTCCCTTTCTTGTGTTTGTGTGAATATTTTGCATTCATTCACTTGTCACGTGAATGAAATTGAGAAAAAACATGCTCAACCAGAACTCACTGCATCTTCAATTTTGTAAAACTATTCTGTAATTCAGTAATTTTTAAATTTTATTTTAGTGACTTCACATTAATGACACTTTGCATTAGCTGAGATAGCAAAATGTTCTTGTGAGGAAATGGTTACTTGTTAGCTATGGAATTCAAATCTTGGCTGCCCAGCACTGGGATAAAGTTGATTTGAAAATGAATATATCTATATACTGATTGAATTCTTCAGTCAGTAAAGATATACTCCTACAATATACCAGAGTGTTTAATTGATTTTCTGTAGTACTGAATTCCAAATACGAAAAACAGTGTTAATGAATAAGACAGCCTATCAATAGTATTGCAATGTATGGTTAGCTTATTCCTAGAATAATTGCTACTGTTATTGTCCATGAGTTTTGGACATCACTATTAATGATTGCTAATAAAATATTAATAAAATTGACCAATATCATAAAATGTCTTACCCAAATATATAAGACTCAGTGAGCATACTGATATATACTATTAAATTGCTGTAACTGATGAAGAGATAAAAAGAATATACTATTGAAAAGGGGGTAAATTCAAGTAGGAAATGAATTAAAAAGTTATTTGGTGATAGTATTTTTGGCTATTTTCTATTACAAAGGAAAGATCAAACATTGTTTAATGTTTATGAATTAGTGGCTAGATACTGGCATTGATAATTGAGATATGAAATATAAGAAAGAGAAGTTTGGGTGAGAAATGTTGGATTTGGTTTCAGGCAAGTTAAGCTTGAAGTTATTTTAAAATATTAAATAGCAGCCTGTAATACAGTACTGCAGCTCATCAGAGATGTCTAGGTCAAATATGTAGAACTGATCAGATTAGCTTAGCTACACAGAACAGAAATATTCCCATATCATAAGTGTTTAAGCAAAATAACAGTTTATTTCACTCTAGTAGAAAAAGGCTATGGAAGGCAACTTAGGCTAATTTGAGCTCAACAAAGTTATCCAGGCTTTTTCCAGATGTCCACTCTGCCATCCCAAGGGCTGGCCCTCCTCCTATGAGGTCCAAAATTTTGCATGTAAATGCTTCATCACAATGGTGTCTCCAATAGCTAAATGGAATAAAGGAAGAAGACATCACCCTTCTGTTTTAAAGACACTTAGTCAACCTCCATCACCATTCTGTTTACATCTCTTTGGCCAGAATTTATTTGTATCTCATGAAACTACAAAGAAGTCCTGGGAATAGAGTCTTTTAATCTGTATGGTAACCCAACAGGCTAAAAACCAGCTTTCTGTATTTAAGTAAAAATAAGAGTATAGAAGAAGGACTATGTACCTGACAGTTTTGATTTAAGTTACTGGCACATAGATTGCATTTTGAAATGTAGATGTAGATGTATATGAACCAGAAAAAGTATGTTAAAAATCTTATTTTAAAATCAGATTTTTGCAGGTTGAGCAATGAATGCAGATGAAGAACTAAAGAGAAGTAGAGACAAATCCTTCAAGGAACTTGAATGAAAAATGAGGAACAGGACAGTATCTCAGATATTTAGGTTTGTGAGAGAGTAAAGTGAAATCAGAAGGAGACCAGTCAAAAGTGAGGAACATGATGAGCCTGATGACCAAGTCAAATTTTTAAATGATGCTATATAGTGATTCTCTACTTAATGAATGTATGTGTGCTAATCCTTTACTTTAGGTATTATCATCTTTTTTTACATAAGTGCAAAAATGTAGGCCTGAAAGTTTAAATAACTTAAATTGAGACACAGAGCTGTGAATTTAACCAATGCCTCAATCTCAACTCATAATCTCAATCTGTCCCACTACCTCTTCTTAATTAGGAGGGATCTTAACTCTTAGGCATAATTAATTTACTATTTTTTTTTTAATTAGGAAGTTAAAGAGCTCAGTGAAGGTGAGATGGTGTTAGTCAGAATGAACAATATAAATAGGCTTTCAGTGGGAAAAAACTTTTTAGTGGTGACAAATTTCAAAACAATTTATCTAGGATCAGGTGCTGAAGGTGCACATTCTAATTATGTTTCCAAAGTGGAAGCTGATCACTATATATATTTTTCAGTGACAGAATTTTATTTGTATTTAAATACATAACTAACTTTCCTTCAAATAACCCCCAAACAATAAAGCAGATTAAATAAAATTCACAGTGAATATGCCCAACCAACATCTGTATGTGCAACTAAACACTGTGTCTATTACTGCAGTGTGAGCCTTAAACAATATAAAAGTTTTCTGGGGAGTCGAAGAAGCCCAAGTTTTAACTCTGTGGTATTTGGGGAGAGAAGACGCAGGAAGTAAGAGAAAGGGGAAATAAATTTTCTATTTCTTAATTTTGTCCTTCCGATATATTCATAAAGACCAAAAGAGAAAAGAAAGCTTGGGATTGTAAATAAATAGAGGAACAAGGGAGTGTGGGACCCTCGCAATGCTACCTGACCAAAACATATGAAAGAAATTAATTCCTTTCAGATTGAAAAGTTGGGAGAAGAGATGAAAAGTGACAGAAGAGGATGGGAAAGAGACAAAAGGAGAGAGGATCATCCAAGGGAAAAGAAGGGACCCATGGCAGGGGAGTAAGATGGAGTTCAGTACCAGTGAGTGCCTGTTTCCATCTGTATCCCTGTTATCTTAGGCTCCACTTGAGGTTCTGTCTCCTTTCTTCAAGCCTCTATGCAGTCAGGATCTTCCAGTCCCCTCCACCCCATCCCCATTCCTACTGTGCCGGTCCCTTCCCCTTTTCTGTTTACTAGGAGTTGGCTCGTTCCATAACCCTCAAGTCATAGTTCTTTTTAGTCAAAGAGGGAGACTCAGGCATTTGCTACTGCTCAGAGCCAGGAGGTTGCCGAAACCCTACATACAGAAGGACTCATACCATTTGATGATTCAGTGAAATCCTGCTATATTACACTGGTATGCCACCTGCCAGGAGACCTCCTTGCACAGATTGGCTCACAGGGACTAGCATGGGTTGCTAGAAGGGAGGCTGGACCACATTTTGGTAAGAAGGACCAAGCTTGCATCTGGCCCCCCATCCTGCTTCTCTGGCTGTTGAGCAGGCCCTGGTACTGGGGTTGTGGATCCCATTCAAGCTTCTATAAGCTTCCTGCTCCTAGTTAGGCATTATGGGATATAAACCAATCTTCTAGGATGGTTGAGATAGCTGTTGACCACATTGGGAGCTGTAGACCACGGGGTGAGAGAGAGAGACGTCAATATTTCTGGTTGTAATTAGAATACTGTCCAAGGAGATAGTAAAAAATCTGGATCTGTTGAGGGGGCTGCATGTAGTTCTGGGCAGAACTTGCTGAGTGGAACAGTTGGAGATAGGGAGGAGCTGTCCTGTGGGAGGGGCTGTACTGCAATGAAGCTTATCTGCTGAGGATGCTGAAAGGTAAGTGGGGACCAGAACAGAGGGGAGGATGGGTCAGCTGTTTCAGTATAATCTTAGTGGTAAAGCCTCGTTTCTCCAAAGGGGTTGCTGATGTTGTCGGCTATGAGATCTTGTGATTATTCATGGGAGGCTGTTGCTGAGGCATGGGTGAGAAGAGAGGAAGTTGCTGCTGCTACTGCTGGGCAGTATAGGGGAGAAGGCCCTGGACAGACAGGGATGAGATTACCTGATTGCACAATTCCAGGGCACCTAGTGCCATACGTGGCCTGGAGATCCTTCTTGCACTGCCACCTTTACTGCTTCCAATGCTGTAGTCAAGTGAAGATAGAGATTCTGCTGAAGTAGCTGGCTTTGGTAGCAAAGGGTCACATGTTTCAAGGCCATGGCTCTGGAGATTTGAGTTCACTATTGGTGCTGCTCTGTTGGATGCTTAGGGATAGCTCAGCCCCTTGAGTGGCAGCTCAGCCCCTTAAGCTAATCCCCAGCTGTCATGTAGATATTTGTTCCAGACAATCTTATTCTGTACTGAATTGTTTCGCTTGAGAATCAATCTCTGTTAAAATTCTATATTCTTCTCGTCCTTGATATGTTCAGAAAACTCTGTTCAGGCAATCTTGTGTTACTAGTTTTGTTGATGATGAAAGGTTTTCAAGTTTGAGCAACATTGTGGTCCATCCCAAAATAGGCAGCTATCCAGTGTAACTGCCTCTAGTGATATGAAGTCATCTGAGGGAACCTCTTAACTGGTTATTGTTTTAATAAATTTCAGAATCTCCTGTTTTAATATTAGTAGCATCATTTTTTGGGGTTCTTTTTCAGTGTACTTACCAGAAATTCATGGAAGTCTGTTCCAGCAGCGTGTGTATAATTTTGGCTCAAGTTTCTGGACACCATCTTCCTTAGGACCTTTTTTGTTTGTTTGTTTTGTCCTTGTCTTCCTTTTCAGAGACTTTCTTTGAGGACATTTCTTCCTCCTTATCACAGGGACAATGGATGTGCAGTTGAATTACATCCTTGGTCCATCACCAGATGGGGTGGAGGGCTTCTCACGTTTTGCTAGGCTATGCACAACTTCATCTTGGAACTGGACTTGGCTGTTGTTCTGATGTGACCATATTTGATGTCCATCTTTGTGTCTTCTGAGTCAAACTGGTATGTCCCCTCTTTCTCAATTGCTCTCTTGTCTGGAGTCTTAGATGTAATTTTGTCTTTGATTATAGGTTCTTCCATCAGTTGTTTTCTTCTGATTCTTTCATTAATTCAGAGGATCTTTTGAGTAGTGTTAGTGTTAGACATTGACCAGCAGTGCAAGACTGGTATATACCAGTAGTATGTATTTAAATAAATTATCAATAACTAACAGAGATGAGAATGATAAAGACCTGGGTGGTAGAGAAATATCTTTACTTTGTGTAGGTAAGCCCCAGCTGGGACCAGTTGCTTGGCGGTCTGAAATAAGACTATAGCATATTAATTTGGTTCAGTGTATTATTAGTACCAGGTTAGTTAAAATATTCTAATGCATTCATCTCCTAATATGATGTTCTTACATGAAGAATAATCCATTATTTATGGCTCATTGTGGGGAGAAGGTATAAATGTGTGTAATTATTTGGGCCCTCAATATGTGCTAGTGCATTGAAGTCTTTTCATGTTTTTATTTACATTTTTTTTTCGACATTTTGAGGTTGATAAGATTATTCTCCTTTTACAAATAAGAAAACTGAAATTGAGGTCAAGATTAAAAGGCTTGTAAGTCGTTGAATCAGAGTTTTACTCAAGGCCAACTCCATAGTACAAAATCTAAAGAACTCACTATATAATATTGTCTGCTTGGATGCATGTATTTGTTTCCTGGGGCTTCTTTTAAAAATTAGTCACAAACTTGGTGGCTTAAAAAAAGCGGAAACTTATTTTCTCACAGTTGTAAAGACCAGAACTCCAAAATCAAGGTGTTAGTTTCCTCCAGAGTCTTCAGGGAAGAATTATTGCTTGCCTCTTCCAACTTCTGGTAGCTTAAGGTTTCACCTAACTTTTGGCAGCATCACTCTGATCTCTACCTTCACTTTCACATGACCTTCTTCCTTGTGTCTGGGTGTGTTACCTTTTCTATCTCTTATAAGGAAACTTGTCATTGGATTTAGGACCCACTGGGAACCCTGGGTGATTTAGGATCACCCGGGATGATCTTGTCTAGAGATCCTTATCTTAATTACATCTGCAGAAACTCTTCTTCTAAATAAAATAGCATTCTAAAGTTACAGGTGGACATATCTGTTGAGGGCCACTATTCAGCTCACTAAAATGAGCATGACCAAATTTTTGAGAACGTGTTTTTGAATTGTGAAATATAATAAATATACAGAAAAATATATAATACTAATGTATGATATAATTAAAAATTATGAAGTGATCACCCTTGTAGCTACTACTCATATCAAGACACAGAACATTCCCAGAACTCTAAAATATACTGTTTCCTTTAAAGATCAACTCATTCCTGTTCAATGGAATTATTATGACTTTATGGGAATTACTTTCTTGCTTTTCTTTAAAATCTTACTACTCATATTGTAAAATAAGACAGTTTTACATGTTTTTCAATTCTATATAGATGAAACGTTATTACATGTTATACTTTGTGTTATGCTTCTTTTAATTAATATGATATTTATAAGAACTATATATATCATTGAGAGTGGCGGTAGCAAATTTATTTTATTTACAGCCTAGCTATATGTTTTTCATTTGTTACATAAATTTGTCACATTCTATTTTTGGCTATCACAAATACATACTATAAACATTTTTTGTTTATTCTGGTATAGCTGTGCACAGTTTTATATGAGATGTATGCTCACTAGATGACAGGTTTACAAAGCAGTTATAGCAATATACCTTTCATTAGTAGCTTATGTGAATTCTCAATGTTTTCACATATTTAATAGCACACAATATTGGCTGAAATTTTAGTCTTCTTATAATTTCATAGATGTGCAGTTATATTCCATGATGGTTTTAATTTGTCTCTCTTTTTTTGAGAAAGGATTTTGCTATGTTGTTCAGGCTGGTCTTGAACTCCCAGGTAGTCAGGATTACAGATGCGTGCTACCTTGCCAGGCTTAGGGTAGTTTTAATTTAAATCTCTCTAATTACCAATAAAATTGGATATACCTTCATAGGTTATTGGATTTATACTTTCATAAACTTTTTGCTGGTTCAACTGTTTTTCCCATTTTTCAATTTGATTGTCTTATTTGTCTTTCTTCTTATGGTATGATTTTGGATAGGGGTCCATTTGTTAATCACGCATACTATAAATGCTTTCTTTCATGTAGTAGCTGTCTTTGCTCTCTTTTTATTGTGTGTTTTCATGAGCAGAAGTTCTTTTTATAATGTAGTCAATTTTATTCATTTTTTATTTATGGTTAGTGCTTTTGGTACTTAAAAAAATCTTTTTTTACCCTATGTTACCACTGCTTCTAATTTTAATTTTTCTTTTTCTGTGCATCCATCACCAGCTAAACCCTTTGCTGATTGACATATTCTTTTTCCAGAGATGGTAATATATTTAGGTTGTAATCAAATCTTGCTTAGTGGGAGCAATTCTGTCACTTTAAGATGTGTTGTATAATTCTTGTACATGATTTTTCCAACTTAACTTGGAAGCTAGTCGTAATTTGCTCATTTTCATTTTCTTAGGAGATTTGTTGTGGTGGGCCTTAGCTATCCTGTAAGTATGAATAAAAGAGGGTTTCCTTTGAAATTGCTTTGCTCTGATAGTGCTTTGGTTAAAGAATCTTCCCAACTGATTTCAGAGTTGATCATACTTTGTATTAGTTAGGTATTTGACTACATGAAAAAATTTACTGTTTATCAAATATTCTATATATGATACTTCAATGAATTATCTAGTGAAAGCTATAAATACATATAACTATGATAATTTTATTGAAGACTCTCAGATTCATTAAATTACATAATCAAGGGCAAGCTAAGAAGTTAAGTGCTGAAATATGAACTCAAGTCTGACTTTTTTTCAGTTCTTCCCTTAAATAAAGTTTTAAACTTTGGAGTGACAGATTCACTTATTTTAAATTATGTCACCAATTTTAAGAAATAAAAGAGTCATGTCATTTAAACTATGTCCAGATTTATCCCTACAAGCATTCTTTCTTTATCCAGATTCATGTAGAGTTATTCACTTTTATGATCCTTTTGGTTTACATGTTAGTTAAATGTAATGTGTTTTCTTTCTCTTTGGGAATTTTGGGGTGAGATATAGGGAACCTCTGTCGGATAAAACTTGCTTAAGCAAGTGGATTTTACTTATTTTGTGTTTCTTTTCTTTCTTTCTTTTTCTTTTTCTTTTTTTTTTTTTTTTTTTTTGAATCAGAGTCTTACTATCGCCCAGACTGGAATGCAGTGGTACAATCTTGGCTCACTGCAAACTCTGCCCCCCGGGTTCAAGCAATTCTCATGCCTCAGCCTCCCAAGTAACTAGGATTACAGGCATGTGCCACCACGCCCAGCTAATTTTTGTATTTTTGGTAGAAATGGGATTTCGCTATATTGGTCAGGCTGGTATCTAACTCCCGACCTCAGGTGATCTACCCTCCTTGGCCTCCCAAAGTGCTGGGATTGTAGGCATGAGCCACCGTGTCCGGCCTGTTGTTTGCTCTTTAGCATATGTATTAGATGAGTGAAATAAGGGCAGTATGGGCAAGAAAAGGAAAAATTATTCAAGAAGTTTATTTACTATTTGTCTATAATACCATTTGACTATGGTTGCTTTAAAAAACAAATTCTAGTTAAGCTTATACAGTTTTAGAATATATAAATACCAGTGCTTTAAAATTAAAATCAGATTCATATATTTGTAATGGGCAATTTATAACCTTTTGTCTCAGAAGTTACTTTTTAAGAGCAGATTCAGTGATTCCAAACTCATCTACTAGCTCCAGACTAATGATGAAGATACATAGTTATCTCTGAGGTTATGAATGGGCTAGGGAGGAAGAAAAAGTGAGCATACTGATCTTTTGACCCTATTTGTAAAAAGATATAAAATATTATAATGAGCAGGTAAGATTTTTAAGAAAACCTATATTTAAAAATGCAGTGTCTAGACTAATATAGCACTTTTGGATAAAAATGCTCACAGTTGTGCAGTTGTGAGAATTTTCTAATCCCCTTTGCCTTCTAGCATAGGACCACCGTCAATTTATCATATAATTAATTCTTTAAAATTATAATATCTGTATAATAATAAACTGTAGTGAAAATTTTGGTATTCGAAATACATCTAACATGTCAGACTAATATTAATCACCACGTAGTAAGCATCTTTTACACATGTTTCTACCTATGGTTTCTTCTTGGTATTATTTCTTATTTTGAAAAATTTCAGGAGTTCCTAGATTTGAAATCCTAGTATAAATACACTTCTTTAAAACAATTTCTTTTGTTTTTAATTATAATCACATTTTTTTTTAGTAGAGCAACAGAGTGGGTAGCTTTTATGTGTCAGTTTGTCCACTGAGTTATGCTCCATCATGCTTTCAAAACATACATTTGTTGTACAAATATATGTCCTACTAGTTGGTGTAGGTTGAAGTCAGAGTAAATCTTTACCATTCTACTAGGTGTTGGGGGCTTCTCTTAAAATTGTGCTTTTCAATTTACTTGGAGTCTCCTTGGCTCCATCTCCTGCTGTTGTAATCATTAGCGGAAGTTCATAGAGAGTGGAATTTCCCAAAATATAGACAGCTTTTTGTTCAGAACACGAGCCCTGAAGGCATTTCTTTTCATTTTTACTTAGCTTGAGATATTTAGCTGCACCTTTGACTTTAATATGCTTATTACAGAGCCTGAGCACAGAATATATTTCCTCCTGCTTTAAGATACAGATGGCAAAAATCCTTAGTCTGCCAAGGAATTTTATTTGCTTTTAAATCCTAACAATCCCACTATATGACTTTGTCATATTAAGATTTTAATAGTGCAAATAAGGGTCAAGGGTTCTTTGTTGATGAAATTATAAATCACCCTTTGGCTTTCTAGTATCTGACAGTTATTTTCTATTTCATCTTTAAAAGCAGAAGTCCATGAGCTTTTCATCTAGTGATGTAGTTGGATTTTATTCATGTTCAGACTCATTGAAAACTGCCAACCATATAAAAACAGTTGCCAATGTGGGAGAAGTCTTCCTTGTGTTGTGATAGAAAGGATTTCACTGTTTAAAAGTAAATTTAAAATAAGAATGTATTCCCTTCATTAAAAGAAGAGCATGTGCCTGCTTGTCCCAGGTGGCTTTCTATAAGAATAAGAAATAGGGTAGACTTATTTGAAAATATCTTCAATTGTTTTTCAGATTGTTTGTATTTATAAACATACATACATAATATTTATATACACATACCCATACACAAACATCACCCCATATATATATACACACATATACACACATATACATATATACATATGCACATATATATACATATGTGTATATATATGTTTGTATTTATACACATACACACATGATATTTATATACACACACCCATACACAAACATCACCCCATATATATACACACATATATACACATATATACATATATATATACACATATGTGTATATATACATATACATATACATATGTGTGTATATATACATATATACACATGTGCGTATATATGTGTGTATATATACATATACATATATGTGTGTGTATATATATGTATATGATGTTTGGCCTTAGAAGCAATCCTCATTTCAATGTCAATTTTGAATTGGTTACAAACATTACTTACACTTGATTTTCAACCAACTTGGAATGCAAAGAAAACTTTTTCTTAAATTAATGCTTCTTTTTTTTGACTTGTAATTGTGATTTATGTTTCTGGATTTTAAAATGATTTGAAATGAGCTGAATTTTGAGTCAGTGAATTTCTCTTGACATTACACTTAGTATGGTTTTGCTCTACTACCTGAGTTCTTTTTTGTAGGTGGAATTGTTATCTATCTAATCTTCTGTAGCAGCAAATATAGGATCATAGTAAGAAACAAACAAATAAACAAAAAAAAGTTCTATTGATTTTGCCACTGTGATGTTTCCCTATCACTTCCATCCCTTCCATTCATTCTGTCACTGCCCTAATTCAGGTCCTCAGTTCCTTACATCAAATTTTTGCAAGTTTCTATTTAGCTATTTTGCTTTCCAATTTCTCTCCATTCCAATTCATTCTAAATATTACTTTCAAAAGTATCATTTTTCAAAAATAAAATCTTATCACACTTTTTTCTACTACAGAACCTCCCGTGTCTTCCCATTGCTTTTGGAGTAGTTTCAAATTCCTTAGGAACTGCACAGTTCAATTCAGCGTCCACTACCCTTATGCAGCTATTTAAATTTAAATATAAACTTAACTAAAAGTAAATAAAAGAAAATGAGTTCCTCCATCACAGTAGCCTAGTTTCAAATACTCAAAAGTCACATGTGGCTAGAGAGTACTGAATTGAACAGCACTGTTCTAGAATATTTCTCTCATCATTAAAGGCTCTATCGGACAACCCTGCATGGAATGTTAAGACAACACTTCCAACTTATTTTTAACCATGTTCCAGCTTATTTTTTCAGCCTCATTTTCAGCTACACAGTGTTAACATGCCTCTGTGATCAAGTCATATGCATTTACTCATTGTTGAAAGCATCAGTCATTCAATCAACAAACTTCACTGAGCACCTTCTATATGCTAGGCACCAGTCTGTTGGAAGCACCACTGTGAATTTAAAACAAAACAAAGCAAAACAAAACAGCTGTCATGGAGTTTATATCAGTGGGGATTATAAACATCCAAAAATTTTAAAATGTAAAATATCTTTTGGCAAAGAGTGCTAGAAAGAAAAATAAAATCTGGTAATGTGTAGAGAATGATGTGTGGTGGTTAGATGGGGTGTTCAGGAAAGGGCTTTTTGATAAAGACATATTTCAGCAGAGGCCTCAATAAAATGAGGAAATGAAACATGCAGCTCTCTGGCATAAGTGTAAGCTAGTCATTCTACTGCATTCAAGCTTTTTGCTACTCTTAGCTTTGTGGAAATATTAATAAAGGTCATAACTTTATTAAGTGGTAGCCTCTTATCTTGCTCTAACGTTTTTTGGTCTCAAGCCAGAATGTAATCAGAATCATAGACTATTAAAGCTAGAGGCATCTATAGAAATCATCTAATCCATTTTGTAAGTTTAAAAAGGAGATACCTAAGATTTAGATAGGGTAATTGATTTGTTTTAAGTGACAAAGTGAAATAATGGTAAATGGCAGTTAGAACCCTGGACTCCTAGTATTTTCTGAATAGGACTGAGTTTTCCGAGTAATGAGATCCAGATTGATGACATCTTGAACCTTTAAATTTTTTTTTAAATGTAATACATATTTAATGCTTTATTTTGATTTTCTTCAGAAATTTATTGATGTTGATATTCAAATTAACCATTTGGTTTTCTCTTTATGCTGAGTTTTCATATGGTCATTTGGAAGACATATTTCCAACAATATACACATGTGGCTATCCTTTAAATTTTACTTTCCCAATACTATAAAACATTTATTAGCATTATAAACATGATACACACATGTGTATATATGCATGTGCATGGTGGATATATGTGTATATCTGTCATAATTCAAATATCAATTTTATGTTCTGCCTTTGTATTCACAGTGTATTCACAAAACTCTAAAATTTCTTTGTATGTGGTATTAGGTAGCATAAAGTCATGAATTTTAATTGAATTATGGCTTTATTCCTCCAATAGAATCCTGAGGAATTGCTCTAAGAACTCACAGAAGGTGGCTTAATTATTATTATTATTTTTTTTTTTTTTTTGAGACAGAATCTTGCTCTGTCGCCCAGGCTGGAGTGTAGTGGCACAATCTCGGCTCACTGCAAGCTCCGCCTCCCGGGTTCACGTCATTCTCCTGCCTCAGCCTCCCAAGTAGCTGGGACTACAGGCGCCCACCACCACGCCCAGCTACTTTTTTTGTATTTTTAGCAGAGACAGGGTTTCCCAGTGTTAGCCAGGATGATCTCAATCTCCTGACCTCGTGATCCGCCCGCTTCGTCCTCCCAAAGTGCTGGGATTACAGGCATGAGCCACCGCACCCGGCCCTTAAGAAGTCTTAAAGTCGTCTATGATACATGAGCGCTCAGATTCCTCCTTTGTGGGGTGCAAGTTCATGACAGATTCCTCAAGGTTAATAGCTTAGTAGTATAATTCTATTGCAGTCACTGTATTGTCAATGCATAGTAATGTAAGGCACATCTTTATTTAATAATTCTGAAAATATTTCGAGCACCTAACTTCAGCTATTGAGAATAGATATAAAATTATGCTTTATGCTCTATAATTTTAGGGAAAGAAATTATTTTCTTGCTACATCAATAAATCTTTCTTTTACATACATCCTTTCCATATAATAAATATCCATTTCTCTTTCATATGTCCATGATTAAATGTCTTAAATGAATAAAATATTTCTTTTGAAAATATACAGAATGATTTGTCAAAACATGTGAAATGCACTGTACGGTTCCAAAATCTGTTTTTCATGTTTTTCTTTGGGATGTGATCTGTTCCTGTTAGTTTTGTGCCTTAATTGTAGTATATCCTTAAGGAAATTGAGTATCGGTAGACTCTTTATTGCAGTTGAAGATATAGCAAAAGAAATAATTAAGTTTCCAGGAGGAAAATACCTACAAGTGAATGATAATGCAGTCAGTGTAAAACAGCCTTTCACTAAAGAATGTATACACCATTATTTACTCAAAAACTGTTCAGCAACTATTTTACCCACAGGTGAAATGCACTGGAGTGCCCAGTTTTGTGTCACGTGTCCTTTCTGCCATACTCAGGCTAATGGCACTCTTCATGACAAGCCTGATTGTACTGTTAAGCTCCAGAGGAAAAAATGTGGCTACAGAGTATATTAAAATACATACAATTGAAAAGGAAAATGTTCATTTTTGCAAGCAGAAGATTACCAACAGAATGCTAAAATTAAAGGTCAGTTTTAGAATGAGCTCTCATATTATGGAGTTTATGAACAAACTATGTATTATATAAGAAAAGAAAAATCAATTTTATACCGAAGTAGTGCTTTCAAAAATATATTTTAGTTTTCTTATAGAAAAGTAGAAAAATGAAAAATACATGAACTCTTTCTTAACCCTAATCTATATTTTTTAAGAATTTTAAAAATGTTTCATATGTGAAGTAAAGAGGCAAGAAAGTTAAAAGGTTTTTTTTTTATTTATTTTTTTATTTTCAATGGAGACACTATGGGAAAATATAGGCAAATGAAGGAGTACAAATAGAAAATGTAATTTTATTGAATAACAGAAAAGAAAATAGTGCAAAACAGCCTCTCTATTCTTTTGTTCTTGGGATCAAAGCTTTCATTCCTGGTGATTGGTGGAATCCTTTTGGCTACTATGCTCCCTTGAACAAAATCTTAAATCAAATTAACTCAAATTCTGTGCTATTAGAAACCATCTCATCTCGTAACAGGACTTTAGTATATTTTTCTTAATATCAAAGAAATTATATGAGCTAAGTAATTCTCAAAGCACCACATAAAGTTTAGGTATTTCTTTAGACGAAACAAAATATATGTTCTTTTTCACATTTGTGTTTGATTTTATTATAAAATTTGACAGAAGAAACCAAGGAAAGAGAAAAGAGAAACCTCTGGAGACTTTGTATTTTCATAGCTGACAAAAAAAGCTTCACTTTTAGCAATTTTTCTTTCTCTGTTTACTTTTTCTAAGGTCTGACTGAAACTAGACAAGAAAAAATATTATATTCTGTTTCTGGCTTTTTACGGGATTTTTTTTTTTTTTTTTTTTTTTTTCAGCTAGAAGAAAGATTTGAAGTGCCTTTACAAGGTTATTTACAAGGTAATGTTTCTTTTATTTTTAAATAGCAAATTTTTTGAGATTCAAAATCAACATCCAGTCCATATGTCACTGAATATGAAGTTCCCAGTGGTGAAACAGGCACAAAGTTAGCCTTGCAGACTGTAACTGACAAATGTGGGGATAAGGAAGGGAAAGATTTGAATTTGAATTTGAAATATGAAAATTCCAAGCCTAAGCTGTATGCCTTGGTTTTTGGTGATGAGAGTTAGAGACACAAGAGAAATCAGTTGTATTACGACAGTAAACAACACACACCTTGCTTTGCTTTTGTGTCTGCCTACATGCTTATAGTCTTAAAGATTTATGGAAAGGGCAGAAAGAAGAAATCAAGGCCTGTTTTAATATAATCAGTCCTATTGCCCTCACAGAAGAAAATATGTTACCTGTGATAGCAGCTTGAAAGTCACAAAGTTTCCATCTTAACAGTGACAATCCACAGATTTTATTACTCTAAGGAACCATTTGGGTAGTTAATATGGAGGGTGCAGAAGTAAAGAATGTAATAATGCTGTAAGTGTTCTAGTAAATACTATGCTTAAGTGATGCTTAAATTAAAATGTTTGACCAACAGAACTCTTTCTTTAATTCCAGGTAGCCATGATCTTTGCATATACTTTTAATTTTAAAAAAATGGTTTTAAAATTTAAATATTATGTTATCCAGCAACTCAGATCTCCTTGAGGTTACCAATGATTCGTTTGTTGTTGCTGTTCTTTTCTGTATTGCACCATATGATATTTCTTTGAAAAGTTATAGTGAATCTTTTCATTTCAGCATTAGCAAAACCATCAAATTTAAATCATTGATAGAAATCTTTAAAAGGTTTTGAGATTATAATGACTGTATCTGTGAAGTATCTAGTCATTTAGCTCATTTCAAATACCAATTATCATTTTGATTTGCTTGAGAATAATGACTGTATGAAGCTTTGTGGTAATTTTTATGTGGGTAGAAAAATATAGCATGCACTCATGAATGTCTTGGTATTTGTTTCAGAAAATAATAGAATTTTTTATTACAGCACATGGTAAAAATTATGCCACAAACCATAAATAAATTAATTATCATAGATAATGCCCCCATAGATAATATTAGGTACATTAAGTAGCTAGAATCATGGAGGCAGCAATGCCCTGGGTTTTTATTTTCTAAAAGCAAGACAGTTACCTGCGTTTATCTGGTTTCTGATTTTTGAAATTGCCCCAGAAAGTGGGAAGAATTTTCTTGCTTTAGAATCTTGAAATCTGTGTATGTAACCCCAACTAATATAGTTTAGTTTTGCCCTGTTTTGAACTTTATATAACCAAATTTTGTGATATGCACTATCCTATGGTGTTATTTTCAGCGAATAACATGTTTGTATAAAATTCACCTATGTTGTTGGATGTAGCTTTTAATTTTCCCCTTTATGCTGCATAGTATTCCATTATATGCTTATACTACAATTTATTAATACATTTGACTGAGTATTTGGTTATTTGGTGGCAGGTATAATAGTGCTGCTATGATCATTCCTACATTTTTTTCTAGACTACATTCACAAACATTATTGTATATAGGAAGCGGAAGCATTTAGTCGAATGTATGCATTCAAAAGTTATTACAGCAATATATGCTTTCATCTGCAGTTTTAATGATTCTAGGTGCTCCATACAGTAAGAATCAGCTGATGTTTTCAGACTTTATGATTGTTGCAAGCTGGTGGCTGTTTAGTGATATTTTTATTTTAATTTGGAATTCCTCGCTTACTAATAACCTTAAACAGCATTCGGGTTTATAGAGCATTTAAATTTTCTCTTTTTGTAGTTTCTTTTCAAGTCTTTTGACCATTTAAAAACATGGTTTGCTGTGATGTTTTAATTGATTTTTTTTTTTTTTTGGAGTTCCTTTCACATTCCACTTTTAAATCCTTTGTCAGTGTTATGTGTTGCAGTTATCTTTTTCTGTGCTGTGACATCCTTTTACTTTCTTCATCTTTTTTGATGAACACTTTAAAGAAAAAAGCAAACTTATTCACTTTAAAGTACTTTTGGTGTTTTGTTTAATTTTTTTCTCCCAAGATTATAAAGATACTATCCTGTTTTACTATGTTATTCTCTTAACATAAACTCTTTGCAGAGTTTTTTGTTTGTTTGCATTGCTTTTTTTTTTTAATTTTTTGACATATACATCTATAATCTATCTGGTGTTATTTTTGCCTAGTGTGATTGGTTTGGTCCCGTTTAATTTTTTTCATGTAGATACCTAATTATCATATTTCTTGAGAGTCTGATATTTCCATACAATTCTTTTCTGACAAATCTACATTGCTTCTTTTTCATAAGTAAAGTATCTATAATGCATGTGTCTGGGTTCAAGCTCTCCTTTCTGTTTCCTTGTTCCATTCCGTTCCTTAGCGTCACTACCAAACTGTCCTAATTATTGTGGTTTTGTAACAAGCCTAAATATCTCATAGAGTATTTGCTTCAATTCTATGATTATTTTAAAAGATCTTGACCTTTGAGTTCCACAAAAATATTTAAATTAACTGGTCAAATTCCACACATACACCCCAATAAAAGTTTGGTTTATGATTATATTAAATTCGTCTACAAATCAGGAGGAGATTCATATCTCTGAAGTTTTGATTTTTCCAATCCACGTAATACTATATATCTGGATTTATTTAATTCTTTAAAATTCATCAATCATTTTTATTAAATCTTACACATAATTTGTGAATTTATTACTGAGAATTTCATATTTTATTAATAACATTCAAAATGATTTTCATTGGTTTAGTACATATTCTACAGCATAGATAAATTCTTGCTATTTCAAATAATTTAACGATTCCTTACTGGATATTTTAGTAAAATATAGTCTTATTATTTTTCTAAAAATTTGTGTAAATTTTATTTTCTCCTCTTGCCTTACTACACCAATGGCAGATTCCAGCACAGTGTTCATTGAAATCCCATATTTTCTCGTTCCCAATCTTGTTCCCAATCTCAAAGGGAAAGCTTTCAAAATTAAATATATTTTTGTAAAGCTCTTTAGATCTTCTAAGTCTAAAGAATTTCTCCGTTAGAGTCTGCTTACATTTTCATAATGAGTGCTACAATGTTTTGTCTGTCTGTATTGAGAATTCCATATGATTTTTAAAACAAGATGGCAAAATATAAATACAGATTTACTAATGTTAAGATAACTTTTCTTTATTGGTATAAATCCAACTTAGACATGATATATTATCCTTTTTATGTAATTCAGCAAATTTATTAATGCTTATAAAATTATAAATGTTAGTAAATTTAAAAAACTGCTGAGTGTTTTCTTACATGTATTCATAGGTGAGATAAAACTATAACTTTTCTTTTTGGTTTTGTCCTTGTCAGGTTGTGGTATAGAAGGTGCATATCCTCTTTTTCAGTTCTCTTAAATGATTTATATATATTTAAATTGTTTTTGAGATTTTAATAAAAATCTCCAGCAAAAACATTCAAGCCTACTGCTTTCTTTGCAAGAAGATTTTTTAATTTTAATACAATTATTTAATTAATTGATTATTATTATTTAAATCAAATATAGATTAATGTTAATGGTATAGGAAATTTAGGTTTTGGATGTTTTGAAATAGTTTTGTTCATGTGTAATTGTTTAAAGATTTGTCCACTTTTGGTAAAATTTTGAATATTTTGAAATTTTTTGTTCATAATAAACTATCATTTTGTGATATCTACAGGTCATCTGTCTCTTTTTAAGAGAAAAACAATATCCAAAGAAGTTCCATCACTCAGAAGACTTTTACATTTCATGTCTCATTTGCCAGAATTTCTTCTTACAAGCTCTAAACCAATCATGGTTAGGGTAATGTAATTACCTTGCTTCGTTTTTAGGTGATAGAGTTTTCTTTCCTTTTTGATGATTTTACTGTGGAAGTGTGAACACTTGAACAACTCAGTCAGCAATGAAGAATGAGGTTAGAACTGGATTTAGCTGGAAAATCAACATTGTCTAATACAGAAAGAAAAGAGAGAAACAGAGAGAAAAAAAGTGAGTTTGTTTATTTGTTGCTTAAACTAATTGAAGTTGGAATCCTGACCCCTTGTAGCTGGAAAAGTCCTGATTACTTTTCCTGATTGCTTGCAAAATAGTGGTTCTTTATTTCTTATTTTGGTTATAATTTATTTACATAATGGGATTTGTTATCTAAGGGATAGTTTTAGTTTTTAAGTCCACTTGGGATGCTGTAGAGTCAGTGGAGAATGAGCATGTGATATTTTAAGGAATGATGTCATATCTTTACCTCAGCCAGTTTGAAACTTCACTGAGACTAGGATGAGACACTTGCTTTGCTATATTAGTATTCAGGAATGCTAGTGGCTATGACAAAGAGGCCAAAACAACAATGGTTAAGACAAGATAGTATTTTATTTTTCTAAGTCTGAAGTATATATATTAATACTTACATTAACTATATATAATATGTTGTTATATATAATATAACTAAAATGATATAACAATACTTATATTAACAATATGTTAAATTGCTTAATTTCACAGGAAGGTAAAATTGATCTTGAGAGCCCAGATTGGAAGTAGGACACACCACTTTTGTATGCATACTATTGAAATAATTCATTTAAATGGCTACATATAACCTCAAGGGACATATGTAGTATAGTTGGACATGGATATACGTAGTAGTTCTACTATTGAAAGGAACAGAATTTATTTTTTGGTAAACAACTTGTAGTCTCTGCTTTACTGCCAGTCATTGTTTAAAGTGAGCGTATATATCAGAAAAAAAAAAAGTAAATTCTTAGAACTAAATTTTGCAATGTTTCTAATAGTTTTTCTATGACACTGGATATTTTTAATATGATATGCTTTTAAGTAGAACAATATTTCACAGTTAAAAAGCTAAAACTCCTACCACTTGTATGTCTTAGTAAAAATGTAATTTTGCATTGTATAAAATGTTATATATTTCTGATTTTCTTTCAAAACTAGTATGCACTCTTGGTTCTGATGTGAATACCAGCCATTTAATCACTGGGTTATTTCTATTTATGTAGTAATGATAGCAAGATTTTCAATACTCAGGAAACTTATTTATCAGTGAAATAGTCCTTCACAAATGTTAAGTCAATTGAGAGTTTGTAGGTTGTTTTTGTTCTTGTTTATTATTTCTGATCTCTGCTTTCATGGATGTATTATTGTTTTCTCATGAGGTGAGGCTAATCTGACAGAATATGAATAAAATAGAAACTAGATAAAAGATATTGTAAAAGTAAAAATACCTTGCAGAAAAGGAAACATCAATATTTAATATGTTCATTTGTATTCTGTGAACTACGTCTAAAGAAAATACTGTCTAATATTCTTCGTAGATTTTGTACTGGGTGAAACACTGCCAAAATGGAAGCACATTGTTGACACACAAAAATGTTACATTAAAACAACAACAACCAACACTGTGTAATTATCCTCTACTCTAATTGTTATCAAAGCACCATACTGACTTTAATGCTTTACTCTTTTAGATATATTTATCAAGAAATTAGGCTCAAATTTTGGGAACATTGCAACAATGGAAATTTTATTTCATTTTTTTTCACTTAACCTAATCAAATATGGTTCTTAGAAGGTGTTTGTTTCAACAAAGTATTATATGATAATTTTTGCCTAATTTTGTCCCCTTTCTTAAAATATTCATCATGAGTAAAAAAAAGTTTATCATCCTGCCTCTTAGTCTTCTTGTAATATTCTTCTTAATAGGAAGATGACATTACTGAGGGTATTGAATTTGCTCCTATTGTTTTTAAATCTTACAAGGAATTACAATTTCTAACTTAGTAAATATGAACCAAGATACATTCTTTATTTGTAGTTATTTATTTATTTAAATATGCTTTAATTTTTTGAGCAGTTTTAGGTTTACAGCAAAATTGAGTAGAAAGTACAGAGATTTTAGTTGCACGTATTTATTATAATAGACTTTAATTTTTTGAGTAGTTTTAGGTTTACAGCAAAGCAGAGTTGAAAGTAAAGAGATTTCCTATATACCTCCTGCTCCCACACATGCATAGCCTCCCATCATCAATATTGTCCAACAAAGTTGTAATGATCGATGAACTTACAGTGACATCATGATCACCTGTAGCCCATAGTTACCATTAGGGTTTATACTTGGTGGTGTGCATTCTGTGGGTTTGGATAGATTTGTAATGGCATGTATTCACCATTATAGTATTATACAGGGAAGTTTCACTGCCCCAAACATCCTCTTCACTCTGCCTGTTCGTCTTCCTTCCCTTGTAAAGTTTGGCAGCTACTGATTTTTATTTTTTATTTTTTTAATTTTTAATTTAATTTAATTTTTATTTTTTTGAGATAGAGTCTTGCTCTGTCGCCCAGGCTGGAGTGCAGTGGTGCGATCTCGACCCACTGCCACTTCCGCCTTCTGGGATCAAGCAATTCTCCTGCCTCAGCTTTCTGAGTAGGTGGGATTACAGGCGTGCACCACCACACTCAACGAATGTTCTTGTATTTTTCGTAGAGACAGGGTTTCACCATGTTGGTCAGGCTAGTCTTGAACTCCTGACCTCGTGATCTGCCGACTTCGGCCTCCCAAAGTGCTGGGATTACAGGCATCGTGAGCCACCGTGCCCGGCCGCTACTGATCTTTTTACTGTCTCCATACTTTTTCTTTTTTCCCTAAAGTCAAATAATTAGCATTAAAGAGTAAATAGCCTTTTCAGACTGGCATCTCTTACTTAGTAAATGCTTTTATGTTTCCTCCTTTTTTTTTTTTTTTTTTTTTTTATGGCTTAATAGCTCATTTCTTTTTAGCATGGAGTAGCATTACTTTGGCTGGATGTGCCATCATTTACTCATCTATTCACCTGCTTACTGACATCTTAGTTGCTTCTACATTTTGGCAATTATGAACAAGGCTAATATAAACACCTTTGAGTGTATTTTTGTGTGGACATAAGTTTTGCACTTTTTAGAATTAATACCAAGGGAGCATGACTTCTGGATTGTGTGGAAAGAGTGTATTTAGTTTTATAAGAACCCACCAAACAACTGTTTTTCAAAGTGTTGTATCATTTTGTATTCACATCAGCAATTAATGAGAGTTTCTGTTGTTCCACATAGTAAACAGCGTTTGGTGTTGTTAGTGTTCTGGATTGTGGCCACTCTAATATGTGTGTGGCATCTCCTAGGTGGTGGTATTGCATTGTTGTCTTAGTGTATTTATTTATAGATATATAATTTATAGACTTATTTATGAGCATTTCTACAAAACGATGAAAACATTAACCAAGATTGTATATTCTCTATCCTAGTTTTTGTTTGAACTGAGCAATTTTTGTTGTCTGTTATGTTGTAAAATTGTTACAAATAACCATATTTGTTCCAAATCAAATTAACTGTTAGATTCTTTGATAACTGGGTTAGTAAAATAGTTCTTGAGTTATTAAGCCATAAATCAGTATGGCCACTCTTCAGAATAATAGTGTTAGAAATATTTATAAAATTGCTAACCTAAGGGTGGTGATATTCAGTAATGACAATTTTTTTCTGAAATTAAACATCTATATTAATTTTGTATTGGTTTTGTATTAGTCTGTTTTCACACCACCAAGAAGATATTGCCTGAGACTGGGTAATTTATAAACAAAAGAGGTTTAATTGACTCACAGTTCCACATGGCTGGAGGGGCCTCAGGAAGCTTACAGTCACGGTGAAAGGCAAAGGGGAGGCAAGGCACATATTGTCCTAAGAACTCACTATCAGCAGAGAACAGCACAGGGGGAACCACCCCCATGATCCAATCACCTCCTACCAGGTCTCTCCCTCAACACGTGAGGATGACAATTGGAGATGAGATTTGAGTGCAGACATATCCAAACCATATCGGGTATCAAATATTCAAACATTTCCTGCCCTCATGTATCATTTCCTAACATAAGCTTTTGGAACAGTCTATTTTTGGCTCAATTAATTTATCCTAGAGAATATTCATTTTGAACACTAAAAACAAGTGTTTTCTCCTCACTCTTTATGCTTTATGATGATCAACCTAATAATTAAAGTACTAATCGCATGCAAAAGCTTAATTTTTTTCCTCCTATTCTACCTGCTCATCCTCCTCCTCTTGTCATTGTCTTCTCTTTCTTTAGCAGTAATAATTGCTGTGAGGAAACAGCCATGACAGCCTATTTTAATAGAAATGACATATTTGATTAAAACTTCATTACTTTTAAAAGAATATTATTTATACTATTTTCAGCTCCATTTTACATTTTTATCACCTGCCTTCATCGCTGTCTTAACTGTCAATGTATTGGCACCGTTTACCCATACCAACTCAATAGTCAAGTGTAATAACCAGGATGATTATTTATGTTTTCCCTTTTATCATACTAGTTATATTAGCATTAAGAAATATGAAGCCTCTATACTTAGTTCTTATTAAGTTTCAGTATGGGTCCTCACACTTTTTGGTTTGAAATTACATTATTCGTAGTTGTTGAGCCCAACCCCAAACACTTTTTAAAGTTTGTTTTAGATAAACAGTGTTTACTCTATTAGAAATTGAAACAAACATTTCCAAAACATTTTTATTGTATATTAACATAAATATTATGGAAAATAATGTTAATTTTGAAACAAAAAAAAAAGTGAGAAAAGTGGCATTGTTTTACATCTTTGCAAATCTCTTTAATGTCTACCTCAATAGGAGATTCATGGGGTTTTATCCCCTTCTGCATCGGTCTGTTGTGATGTCATGTGTCATGTAGCCTTTAGAAACTTCCTCTGCATTCTTGTATGAGAAAAGAGTGTTAAAAGCAAATAATGCTTTATTGTTTTAAGAAATATAGTTCTGACCTTGTGAATCCACTGAAAAAGTGTTGAATATCTAGGAGTCCTTTGACCATACCTTGAGAACCACTGCTACTGAAAAATATTATCCTACTCATTCAGTACATCTTGCTTTTCTCTCAACTTCACCTCTCTTATGATCAGTCGCTTGTGAATTTTTACATTCCAACGCTACACTAATGGATTTCTAATGATATCTAGGTCAAAGTATGGTGTTAAGAGTTATGTCTAACTTTGCATGTGTAATTCCTCTGCTAAGGAAGCTTTCACTCATCTTCCAAACATTACTCAGATGTCACTTTCCCTGTGATACATTAATCACTTGCTTTTCTTTTTCATTGTATGTACTTCACAAATACTTTTATTATCTCACAGCCAGTCAGATATTAATTACAGTTTGCAAACCAAGGTGTGTTTAAAGTATTACTTTCTTTATTTCCTTTAAATAAAACTGATTTTACTATTATACTCTGACTTTCTAAATATACAGGAAATTATATCTCCAATGTGGTAGGTTCTCTTTCCCCAACCTAATGTCCGTTCAGAATCTGAGATGCCTACTTTGTGCCCAGGGAATGGACAGGAGTTTCTGATGACTGGTGATGGTCCACACTGATATTCTCACTGCCTGTGCTTACAGTGGTTTATTCGACTAACACTTTTTAGCTGTTTTCATGCCATGCTTGAGGTGTCAAATCTCTGCTGTGCCTGGTGACCAGCCCACGACCATTCTTCTTTGAGGCCTTGAAGCAATGTCCCATTACTGTTTGGATCTGTACCTCTGGGCCCCACCAAACAATAGTTTAAGGGGAACCTCAACTCACTTCCTGCTTTTCCAAGACTCTTTTTATCTTGTCCCAAAAACTATTATGCTCAGTAGGTATATAACTTACAAAACAAATTTTCAGAATTCGGACAAGCTAATTTTAATTTATTTTTCGTTATATACCTATTCCAAATACATGAGGCTTAAGGCTTACTACTTTCTTGAAGAAGAGGCAGAAAAAAGGTAACAATATGGGAGAGGGAAAAGAGCAATAATTAATATACTAAAGTTTACTCAACCACACATATATTAGACATGTTATTTTATTTGGTGAGTATTAGCTTTGTATCCCTTGATTAGTTTTGTATCCCTTTTCCCAAAATATATATATACACGTATGGATGGACACGCATGCCAATACTAGATGTGAAGTCCTGATGTAGGTAGATTCTAGTGCCAAGCATAGGGACCAGCATTTATATAATGGGACCTATATAAATGCTTGTTAAAGTCATTTAGAAAAATATAACTAAAGTATTTTTACCTGTAAATACATTGTTTATATCTTAATTTTCTTTCCGTTCTCTTTTTTTAATAGATGGGTTCTCATGATGTTGTCCAAGCTGTAGTGCAATGGCTCTTAAGAGGTGCAATCACAGTGTACTATAGCCTCAAACTCCTGGACTCAAGCATTCCTCCTGCTTTGGATTCCTGAGTATTAGGGATTACAGCCAAGTGCTACTACATCGGCTTTGTCTCTTAATTCTCTTTTAAAAAGAATGTAAACTATAACTTGTTCTTTATTATTTGAATTGAGAAATTGAAGGACTAAAAGGCCATATATAAAATATTGATACCCTTCTTTAAGGACTTTAATATAGTAAAACAAGTTTTTAATATACTAAGAACATTTACTGAATATCAATGCATTTTAGACTCTTTGTTTTGGTACAGGAAGTATGCAGTAGGTAGGCAATGTGTTTTCTGATCCAGAATTGTTTATAAAGTAAAATTTCCTTGCCAGCACTGGAAAATTATTACGAACTAGCATACTGAAGTATGCACACTAATCTATTTGTCTACTGGAGTTTCTTCTGAGCATTAAATGAAATGATATTTTAAAATAGCTAGTACAGTATATCATGGGTGTTAGAATCTGCTCAATGAATGACAGCTATTTACTTTACTTTTTTATTTCCCTCTAACTATAGACCTTGTGGGTGTATAGCACAGCTAGCTATTATACAGCTATGAGGAATACCAGTACCTGCTGCTGCCAATAATTCCTTGATGGTTGATCTCATAAAACCAGTCCCAGATTTCAAAAATGTTTTTGAATTTAGGAAATGAGTTAATATTCCTAATTGTAAGCATCATCTTTGATTTTTACAATACAGATTTTTTGTTGGCATCACTATTGAAAATACTTCCTTTTGTCTGACAGTAAATCAAAACAAACACTCATCGTGTTTATTTCCATGGTTATATTAAATATGTTATAAAGGCCTCTTTTCTCTGAACTTGGTCTAAATATGCTTTTCATCCTTAAATAGTTACAGGAATAGATGAGTTTTTCCTCTATTTGTAGTTCTTTCAATCCCAAGTTTTGTTCAGTGATCACTATCATTGAAATTCTGATATGTATTTCACTTTTACACTCACTGTTAACTTGCCTAACTTAGTTCATCTAAGCTTGTGTGCAGGTCAACTTTGACAAGTAATTTAGAAGGTTGTCATATTTGACATGAAACTTCTGCAATCATGGATTTTCTACTCTATTAATATTGTCAACTGAGCTATTTTCTGACATTCTAAAATAAATGTGAGCTGTATTTACTATTATTCAAAAGACAGATCACTCAACTCCTCTGAATGAAAAATATTTTACTGGCTAGTGAGGAAAGTTATATTCAAAAAATTTAGTGGGATGATCATTCAAATTCCCATCAGTGTAATTTAATTAGAATTTTCTTTGGATATACTTAAATTTAACTATTGTGTTGTTCTTTCTTAGGCTAAATGAATACAGCAATGTTTTTTTAAAACTCCAAGTCAAGAGGTTTTAGGCTGCCTTTGTTCATTTCCATTTTAAATCAGCTAATAATTTCTCTAAAGGTTGCAATGTAAATGTACCATGGGAGGCAAGCCTCTCTCTCCCCCCTACCACTTGATGGAGAGGGAAAACTCTTGAATGAGTCTTTACATTAAGCAGAGGCTCTCTTCCAGAATGAAAGGTTTCTGTCAATGCAGTTCCAGGAAGTTTAACTGTTTGCAAGAAAGTGAGTGCAGCAATCTCTTAATCAGCATAGAATAGTGGTTAAAAGCAGATTCTTTATAGCCAGATGTCTAGGGTGTACAGTCCTGTCTCTACCACACTGGACCTTGATTAAGTTAGTTTAACTCCTTATGCTTTCATTTCCTCAATTGTGAAAGGGGGATAAAAATAAAGCAACCTCATCAAGTTGTTATGAGGTGCAAATGAATGAGTTTTCATTTCTTATTTTTAAAACATTAGGAATTATGGCTGGCACACACAGTAAACTCTACATGAGTTAATAATTATATAAATACATGAAGTTATTTATTACTAAGATATGCCAAGTACTGGGTTTAGAAAAATGAGAGAGACAGACATGACTCTTGTTCTTAGGAAGATTATAGTCTGGGCAGCAGGGAGTCAGTACACGTGAATAGACTAAGATGGGGAGGGAGGGTGCTGCAAATTTCTGCAAGTCAGTGTAATGTAATGACCTATTTTCCTTCTTCATTTGTGTTAATTCCATATGCTTTACTCACATGGCCTCTGCTGGGGCTTCATTTCTCCCACTATGAACAGTGAACTTATTCCATTGCATACCCTCACAAGACAATTGCCATCAATCTGTTCAGGAATGATGGTGTCCTCTGCTCATCAATATATTTATTAATGCCTCAGAAAAGGAAAACTCTTAGTCATTATTTCTTTTAGTTTTTTATGATCCTATTAATTATTATGCTCTTTATTGATTTGTTGCATCCATATTCTTCTAGTATATAAACTTTCCAGCATGTTAGGGTAAGTCTTTCTCTGTCTTACTCTCTTTTAATTCTGCAGTACCTGGATAGGTTCTAGTATATGGAGCACTTAGTAAGGAATGAATGCATTCATGCATGAATGAATATGCCTATGTGCTCTTGTTTAAATGTTAATGTTGGATAGATTTCCAGAAATTTGAATTGCCTTATCTAAAGTTAGGGACATTCTAATTTTATGATGTTTCACCTAATTATCCTTCAAATGGATTTTACTAATGGGCATTTTCATCAAATATGTATGAGAATGCACATTTCCATAAATTTTTACCAATACATGACTTTAGTTGTATTATCAGTCAGTATGTGAAAAATATTTATATTGGTTTAATATATCCTTGATGTTTGGTAAATTTGAGCATTTGAAATATATATATATGTTAATTGTATATATATGTATACACACACGTACATATACTGGCCCTTTATATTTCTTTCTCTTTAAATAGTCTGTTTACACACTTTGCTAATTTTCTTATTTAAAACAAAAATACTGATTTGTAAGAAGTCATTTTGTTCTATGGATGCTATTCATGATATATTGGTTTGTACTCTACAACCTTTATAAAACCTTGTGTAGTTATAGTATTTTATCTGTGGTTTTAATTGTATTTATGATATACCATATTTTCTTATTTTTGAATAACAGCCTAGTATTTTTCTTCCCATTTTTAAGCATTTGTGTATTGTTCTTGCCTACCGCCATAGCTTATACTCCTATACTCTTCAGAATAGGAAAGGAAATCACCAGCTACCTTGTCTTGTCCTTGATCTTAGAGAAAATGTCTTAATTATGGTTTTTTTCTGTCAGCTGTTTGTTTTTGCATGCTTTCTATCAAGTTTAGGAAGTCAATTTATTTTTCTACTTTGCCAATAGATTTTTTTAGAGTTATGGATGGATGTTTAATTTTGTCACCATTTCTATTGAGAGTAACATATGATTTCCTTTCATTAATATGCTGATGTGATGCATTATATTAATTGATTTGTAAAAATAAATAACCATACTTGCACTCCTGGAATGAACCCAACTTTGGCATAGCTATTTTATTGTTATTGTTTTTTAACTTTGATTGACCTCAGTTTGTCTATATTTTGTACCTAAATTTTGTACCTAAATTTAACCATGAGTTTTGATTTAGTCTTTCTTGTGATGTTTTCATTAATTTTTATTTCAAGTTTATGCTAATAAGTGACATTTACTTTCCTTTTATTTTTCTTTTAATTTCATATTTTCTGTATATTACTATAATCATTGATTAATGATTATATGTATATGTTTATATATGTACGTGATTTCAACGACTGTGAAAGTATCCCCAAAATCATAGGGAAAATTAATTCTTTTAGTACTATTTGTAAAATGGAACCTAAATTTTCCACGGATGTAAAATGCCATTTTCTTTTCCTATATTAAGGACATATGCTTCTGTGTTTAATTTCTGTTTCATTGATCACCTTTCATCAATAGTATATTCCTTAATAATGACTTTTTAAAATAAAAACTCTTTATGGCTAAAAGACCACAACCCCATCTCTAACATTTTGTTTGTTCAAGACTATCTTATGGATTAAATACTTAAATGTAAAACCCAAAACTATAAAAACCCTGGAAGACAAACTAGGCAATACCATTTAGTACATAGATAGGAGCAAAGATTTCATGACAAAGTTGCCAAAAGAAATTGCAACAAAAGCAAAAATTGACAAATGAGATCTAAATTAAACTAAAGCGCTTCTTCACAGCAAAAGAAACTAGCGACAGAGTAAACAGACAACCTACAAAATGGGAGAAAAATTTTGCAAACTATGCATCTGACAAAGGTCTAATAACCAGAATCTCTAAGGAACTTAAATTTACAAGGAGAAAACCAACAACCCCATTAAAAAGTGGGCAAAGGACATGAACAGACACTTTTCAAAAGAAGACATACATGCAACCAACAATCATGAGAGAAAGCTTAACATCACTGATCATTAGAGGAATGCAAATCAAAACCACGATGAGATACCATTTCACACCAGTCAGAAGGGCTATTATTAAGAAGTCAAAAAATAACAGATGCTGGCAAGGTGGTAGAGAAAAAGGAATGCTCATACACTGTTGGTAGGCGTGTAAATTCTTTCAACCACTGTGGAAGACAGTGCAGTGATTCCTCAAAGGCCTAAAGATAGAAATGCATTTGACCCAGCAAACCCAGAACCCAATACTGTATATATACACAAAGGAATATGAATCATTCTATTACAAAGACACATGCATTCATGTGTGCATTGCAGTACTGTTCACAATACCAGAGACATGGAATCAACCTAAATTCCCATCAATGATAGACTAGATAAAGAAAATGTGGTACGTATACACCACGGAATACTATGCAGCCATAAAAAAGAATGAGATCATGTCCTTTGCAGGGACATGGATGGAACTGGAGACCATTATTCTTAACAAACTAATGCAGGATCAGAAAAACAAGTACTGCTTGCACTTGTAAGTGAGAGGTAAATGATGAGACCACATGGGCATATAGGGGAGAATGACACACATTGGGGCCTTTTAGAGGGTGGAGGTTGAGAAAAGGGAGAGGATCAGGAAAAATAACCAGTGGGCACTGAGCTTAATACCTGAGTGATGAAATAATCTGTATAACAAAGCCACATGACAGAAGTTTACCTATGTAACAAATCTGCACATGTACTCCTGAACTAAAAATTTAAAATAAAAAAGACCATCAGGACTGGACGTGGTGGCTCAGACTATAATCCCAGTACTTTGAGAAGCCAAAGCATGAGGATCGCTTGAACCCAAGAGTTCAAAAAAGAATATCTTGGCTATGTTTTTGGCATTTTGCTCTTTCGTATGAAATTTATAATACATTTTCCAGTTACGGAGGGGAAAATACTAGAATTTAAATTAGAATTTAATATATTGTATCATTTCCTTGGGTGAGAATTGACATCTTCATAATAGTGTGTTTCTCCTTGTTTTCCATGAATATAAATAAGACTTTATTTAGGGATTCTTAACTCTCTTTCAATATTATCTTAACTTCTGCATTATGGTTGTTTCTTCTTTTGTTAAGTTTATTTTTAGCATTTCACACGGTGTGTTACTATTTATAATGCTATTTAAAATAAATAACTTAGCTACTTCATGCTTGAAATACATTCTAGTAACTTATCTGATTATTTTTTAGTTTTCAATTCTGATAATTATCTGAATTTTGAATAATTGGAATTTTCTTTCTTTTTTTTTCCAGTGATTTTCTTTCCTCCTTTTTTTGTGGCAGACCTCTGTAAGATTTTGAATAAAAGTGATGATAACAAGCATCCTTATATTTTATATTACTTCAGAGTTAATGATAGTAACTGTTTCTCATTAAAAATAAGGTTTGCTTTATTGTGATTATTTGAACATCCCTTTTGTCAGCCTGTGTAAGTTCCTTTCTATTCCTAGTGCACTAAATTTTCACTTGTTAGCAATATTAATATGTATAAATTTCAACAAATAACTTTTCTACATTTATTAGGATGATTTTATATTTTTTCTTTTAATATATTACTGTACATTCATATTTGTAAAATAAACTCAACTTGGTCATGTTGCATTTTTTTATGCTATTCTTGGTTTGATTTTCTAGTACTATTTTTAGGATTATTATAGGTATGTTCATAAATGAGAAACATCTATTTTTTGTATCAATTTCAAAGTAAGGTATATACACCTTATCTAGTCTCTAAATTGCTCTCTATTTTGAAATATCTTATCCTTGAAAGTCTGTTTGAATTGGCCTATTAAAAAAATCTAGGCCTGGTGATTTTTGGATTTCTTTTTTTAAATTACTATGCTAGTTTCTTTAATAGTTATTATAGTACAAGTGAGGTTTTATTTTTTCTTAATCAGTTTGATATTTAAAAAAATATAAAATCAATTTCATTTAACTTTTCAAAACTGTTGACATGAAGTTTGTTTATTATACAATATGATTATATTTAAATCTCTAATATATCTGATTTATGTGTCTATCCTTCCACCTGACATAGGTTGCCCTACCTTCTTTTTTTATTATCCCAACCAAAATTGATATCTATTAGTCATTTTTTGGTGTATGTCTGTTATTGTTTAAAGATCCTATGTTATATTCCGTCTTTCTTTTAGCAGGGAGCTATACGAAAAGCAAAATCTTAGGAAAACATGACCAATGTACAGAAAAAATAAAAGTGAATCGAGAAAAATTAGTAAGTACATATAATTGGAAACACCTATTTCTAGATTTTAAAAACTATGAAATCAAATTGAAAAGAGATTTACGTAAAAGATGGAGGTCTTAAAATTTCTCAGATAATTTGAATAAGCCTTCAAATAATCACCAGATTCAGTGTATGATATTCCTACTTAAGCTTATTTTCTAGTAACTATCCCTGGTAATTTGAAATAATGATCTACTGAAAGGGGCAAAGGAGAAAAAAAATAGACTCTAGAGTTTTGTCTACGAAGGATCTTTATGATTGGCTTATTAGCATATGAAATTGACTTGAAAGAAATACATCCAAAGTCTATTAAGTTTTTGAGGAAATTGTTTTTTTAATTTCCTCAAAATTCTCCTGAGCTAGAAGGAGAACTCCTCCTAGCTCAAGGAACTCCTGAGCTAGGAGGAAAAATGCACTCAAAGCAATCCTCTGGCCCCTACATTTTCATAAGAAAGAAACAACCAGTGTAAGATGGATAGTTCCCAAGGGTAAAGAACAACCAAGTGTTTCCCAGGGAGCAGAACCTGAGGTCATGGAGAACAATAAACAGGGAAGTAACTTTTGGTCGGGAATGTGGGTCTCATTAAAGAACTTTCCCCACAGTAGGGCAAATCAAGTGTGTCTCAGTAGGGGTGCTTTGTAAGACCTATCCAGCAGGATTGTATGGTTATTATTAAGAAGTGTGTGTTCTGTGTTCTTTTTTCCCTTTCTTAAATGATACTTTTCTGCTATAGTTATCTTATCTCTGCTCTACCACTGACAACATACATAAGACTGATTGTTTTTATATCATGCTTTTCAGGACCACAACCACCACTCCCAGTCATGATGGAGAGGGGTGTTCAATACCCACAGATCCTGAATTTTGAGCTGATTATACTAAATAGATGGGACTTAGTTTTGTCTACCATGGGGTGAGCGTATACTACCTGAGGGAACAGGTACACATGAATATTTATTATTACAATAACTGTTTGTGCAGAACTTGCTTACTGCTCACCAATATCCTTATTCTCCTCTTATTGATGTTAGAAATAGACTTTTCCTACCTTCTCTTGCTTTTTTGTGTGGACATTTCCTGAGGTCTAACCAATGTAGTATGAACACAGTTGATATATATCATTTCTAGACTTGACGCATTAAAAATTCCCATGTATGGTTATTTAAGCTTTATTTGCTTCCTGTCTAGTGGAATGGAGAAGACTGCCAGGGAAGTCTTGGATGGCACAGGGTGAAGATGGCAGAGTATCTGTGGGCCATTTGGAGGAGGATTGTTCTCTGATCTGTTTACTCTTGTAAACAAGCAATACATTTCCAATATGTGCTATTTCATATTTTGAGTTCATTTGTTTCAGTAGCTAGTTGATCTTGCCTAATAAAAGCAAGATTATTGAAGAAGTAACAGTAAACATATGTATTAATGAATTTATCCTGAATGAAACATCATTTACTTCTAGCTTCACATTATTGTTTGTAATCAATTTTATAATAATACTGTTATAACTATATGGTCCTAATTCAATGTTCAAATTGCCCAAATTATTTTTTATGGTGAAAACAGTAAGTTTTAACTGAAATAATTAAATTCAACATAAAAACTGCTAAATAAAGGAATATTTCTGGCTTATATCGTGATCTATTAAAGTGCATTTTATATCATCAGGAATTTGTCCTACTCATTTCCTTTGGCTTAGATTTTCTCTATGTTGATTTCTTTTCTGTACAGGTTCTCTGTGGTGAAGATGGCAACTTGCTGACTCAGTCTCAGAATGCCTTAAATCCACATATTGTGGCTAGTGGAGGTCTGCTTCTCCAATATCTCTTCCAGATAAGTCTGGAGAGGACTGTAATTGATCCACCCTGAGTCATATGACCATGTCCAAAGCAATGAGTTTGGAAAATTTCATGACACACTCCTAATTTTGTGGTAGGAGACACATCACAACCACACAATGAGTCAGTCTTATTTATAAAATAGAGTTTCATCTCTCAGATGAAAGGAAAAAAGTTGTAAAACAAAAACAAATGTTCACTAATGGGGATCTATCTGAATTTCACCTGTAACTACAAATGCCCAAAAGTAGATTTAGAGTTCTCTTAGAGTGTCATGAATTTAAAAACATATACATGGAATCATAAGGTAATATCTTAATCACCTCTCTCAACTTTCTGTTGAATCTCTCCTTAACATAAAATGAGAATATTTTAGCAGTAGGAGAATGATTATTTTTTCATTTATAGACCTTTATCAGGCACTAATGTAGGATTGAGTTTGACCTGATACAGTGTTCTATCTCTGAGTGCTGTCATTCAGGAGTTTGATCGTAAATACAACTTATTTTATATGATACCAATATAGAGAACAAATTTACTTATTTTTCTCATGTAATTATATAATCAATTGTTCCAACATAATCCATTGAATAGATATTGTGGCATTTCCCTAATTATTTGTAAACGTACTGCTACTAGATATGATTATTTATATATGAGGATATGAATCATGGCTCTCTGATTTGTTCATTATTTGCTTGTCTGTTCCTGTGCCAGTACCATACAACTGGTACTAATATAGTGTTCTGATACTGACAGGATGAGATATTCCTTCTAATGCTGTAGCTTTAAATTTGTCTTGGTTGTGCATTTCTTTATATTCTTCCATATACATTTGTGGTTCAGTTGTCAACTTTGAAAATCACTTTTGGGATTTGAATTGGAATTGCATGAAATTTGTAGACGAACTTGTAGAAAATTGACATTTTTATGATATGAATTTCCACATTCTTATAACCATGGGTGTGTTATTTATTTTCACTTTTGAATATTATTGTGGGTTTTTAGTAATAAAAATAGCAATAAGTTACATGGTGGTTACTATGTGACAGATGTTGTCAAAGTTCCATCCATATATCAACTTATTATATATTCTTATGGAAAGATACCATTATTATCTCCATTATGCAAATAAGAAAACCGAGGTACAAAGAGCTTAAGTAACATGTGCTAAATCATATAAGAGTAAAGCTTTATTTGAATCCATACAATTTGTCTCCAGAGCTTGAAATCCATTTTATTTTATCTTATTTTTACTTTTTTTTAAAAAAACTTTGGAGATGGAATTTTGCTCTGTTGCCCAGGCTGGAGTGCTGTGACATATCTTGGCTCGTTGCAACCTCTGCCTCCCAGGTTCAAGCGATTCTCCTGCCTCAGCTTCCCGAGTAGCTGGTATTACACTTGTGTGCCACCATGCCTGGCTAATTTTTTGTATTTTTAGTAGAGATGGGGTTTCACCGTGTTAGCCAGGATGGTCTCGATTTCCTGACCTTGTGGTCCGCCTGTCTCAGCCTCCCAAAGTGCTGGGATTATAGGAGTGAGCCACTGCGTCCAGCCTGAAATCTTTACTAGTATCTGATATTGCCTCCCTAAGAACTTTGCCCACTCCTTGGTGATACTACCATTGGCTTAGTATTTTGGATTTTCTAGTAGACAATAATATAATATTTGCATAAAGCAAATACACTTATTACTACATTAAAATTTTTGAACTGCTCATTTGTACTTGCTTTCATAAAGCCTTAGCTAATTCCAACAAAGTATTGGTTACTGTGGATGATAGTGGTAAATCTTGTTTTGTACCTAATATTAAATAAAGTGCTATTAAATGTAAGTGAGATGCTTGCTATAAGTTGTATTAAACACTATAAAGTTATTTCTTGTCTATTTTCAAGAAGTTTTTATTATTTTAAATGCATGTGCAATTTTTTTTAAAGTATTGTTTTGCATCTCATATTAAATAAAATGCTTCTAAGTATTTAGTATATTACTAAATATCGGTGAGATGCTTGTTGTAAGTTTTAGTAGTTAAACACTATAAAGTTATTTCTTTTCTATTTTCAAGAGATTTTATTATTATAAATGCATGTACAATTAAAAAATGTCTTATTTGCTCTTATTTTCTAATATGAAAATATTTGTGCTTTCCTGAGATGAATGCTGTGCTCTCATGAAAGATTGCAGAGTCAAAAAGTAGCCTCTGGAGTTAAGACTTTCTGGTTTTAGGGCCTCCTATGGCCACTTACGAATTATGGGTCTTAGGAGAGTTACTGAACCTTCATAATGGTACCAATCCTAGATCCTGTCAAAAGGGATCCTTCTCTTGGCCATGACTTTGGAAAGTCCTTTACATGACAATCACAAAAAAGTATTATTAGATCTAATTTATTCGATAACACTTGGGTGTCTCTAATTGTTATGATGGTAAATGATTAATAGGCTCCAAAAATGCATATATGTATATGTTTCTATAGATACACATGCAAATGTGTGTATATGTATATATACACATGCTAATATGTTTATCATACATTTTATTGATATAAAGTTGTATAACACACAACTTACAAATAATAATAAAATATTCAATATTATTTATTGTAAATTCTGTATAGCCAATTGCTTTTCACAGAATGTTTTCATTGACTTTTGCTGAACTCCTGTATATGAAGCCAGCTTACCAGTGTATTCACTAACAAGCGTAGTCCTGACATGAACGTTGGTTGATATTTTCATTTACATTAATAAGACAGTGAAACAACACAGACATGTATTTGAACTTCACTTGTTCATCAGTGATGTGAGCAACTTCTTTGCCAAATCAGATAATAGGTTTAGAATAATGGAATAATATTTTCCCAATTTTTTTCTACTAGCAAGGTAGTGGCTACAGACAAGACACGTTTTTAGGCTTAATGCAAGTTATTAACATTTTCTCTATGACTTTTTAAAGTCTAGACAACAAAACTGTAAATCAAACCCTGATTTATAGTATTTGCCCATTTTTTTAAAATGTAAATTATCCCAATGTGGCTAATTTCAAGCTACTAGTGTGGAAGGAGATGCACAGCAGCACACCATTATATGGTAGCCCCATCTCACCGGTTAGATGAGACAAATAATCTCAAGAGCATAGAAAGCAGCAAACTGTATTAAAGTATTTAGGAATTGATGAATTTTGAATATTCCTTTAGTTTTAATATAATTTATTTAAATATAAGTTTATAAAGTCCCATTTCTAGTAGTGTCTATGTTAAAAATTGACTTGCAAAATTTTTGAAAATTTAACAGTTCTTGGGAGCCTGTGTGAACACACTCCAACACATACATCTGCTGGCAGAATGCAGCACTCACTGCTGCCATATGACAACCCATTGCACTAAACATATACTTTGCTACACCTTTCAGGTTCCAGAAAAACACTCTCCACATCTCTTGGCCTATACTTTAAACCAAAAAGGTGACCACATTAATTATGAAATATATAGATTGGACTGCTCAAAGATGGACTTTGCTCTTGAGCATAAGGAGGATTTGAGTAGCAGAAGTGCAAAGGAAAAATAGAAGATACATTAATTAACTTGACAAATCTTTCCTTTAGAAAGCACCAGAGCAATAGGTTTTGCACAATGTCATATCACATAAATAGTGCAGAACTTCTTTCTTTTGATATTGCAGTTCATGGTTTGGAGTTACACATTCACTAATGTTACACAAAGCAAAAAAAGAAACATTTTGCAGCTCTCAACAGTTGAAATTATCTTGAAATTGTATATGTGTCCTCTACACAGAACATGAAAGACACGTAAAATCATTAGCAGTGAGATGACCATTGAACATTTAAATTGCAAATAGCAATATTTTGTAAAATACATATTAATATTTAAAATTTAAAAATAAATGCATAAAATTACATTTATTGAAATAATATGATTTCAAATTTGGATATTTATTAATTGTAACTTGCATTTTGTCTTTAAGTTATTTGGTATAAATGTTTACTGAACTATGACTTACTTCGAGAAAAAGTACACCAAATTTAAATGTTAGACTCAAATTTTCACACAAAAAACACTTCTGTGGAGCCACCACCTGATGCAGAAACAGAACTTCCCCAGCATTCCAGAAGTGTTCCACATTATGCTGACCCTTTTGGAGTCACTGTCAATTCCAGAATAATCTTTATCCTGACTTCTTACATCAGAGGTTGCTATTGCTGCTGCTGCTTCTTTTATATGTATGAAACTCTACAGCCTGTCTTTTTGTGTGTCTTGTTTCTTTCCCTCAGCATTGTTTGTGAGATGTATTCGTATTGTAGCACAAAGATTTAATAGTTCATTTTCCTTGCCATATAGCAATCCATTGCATGAATATGTCACTATTTCTTAGTTATTGATGGACATTAGAGTTATTTTCCAAATTTGTATTAAATATTACTACTATGAATATATGTTGTATATCTTTTGACAAATATGTTTTTAAATTTCAGTATATATATATATATATATATATATATATATGCAGAATGGTAATAATTCAATTGCACTGCATGTGTGGGTTAAGCTGTAGAACTACAACCTAACTATTTTATAAATATTACCAGTTTGAACTTCCATCAGCAGCATATGAGGTCAAATTTCTCTATACACCATACACCTGCTAACACTTGAAATTAGTTTTGTTTTTCATTTTAATATTGTGGTAGTGGATATACAGTGGTATTTCAACCTGTTTTACTTTGAATCTCTTTAATAACTATGACTAATGAATTTCAGCATTTTTCATATATATAAATTTGTCACTTGGATTTTTTTTTTGAAGAGTCTGTATTTTTCCCTTTTGTTTTCTACTTTTTTTTATTGATTTTTAAGAGTTTGTCTTTATTTCATTTATGTTTTTGTTGGATATAACAAATATATATCCAACAACATAAATATTGAAGACATTGATTTTAATATGCAAATATTAAATATTTTTGTCTTTTCTTTTTTTGAGATAGGGTCTTACTCTCTTGCCTAGGCTGGATTGCAGTGATGCGATCATGGCTCACTGTACCCTCAACCTCCTAGGCTCAAGTGATGGTCTCTCCTTAGCCTCTCAAGTGACTAGGCCACAGGCGTGAACCACCACTCCTGGCTAATTTTTAAAGTTTTTGTAGAGAAGGTGGAGGTCTCATTATGTTGCCCAGGCTGTTCTTGAACTCCTGGACTCAAGCAATCCTCCCAAAGTGCTAGGATTACAGTTGAGAGCCACCAGTTGTGAGCCCAGACTTTTTTTCATTCTCAATAGTATATTTTGACCAAATAAATTTTAATATAATCCAAGGTACCGTTTTTTATACTGTTCTTTTTCTTTCATAAGAAATGCTTGATACTCAAGATCAGAAGTATAATCGCCTGTGTTTTCTAACAAAATCCTTGTTGCTTTAGCTTCTATATTTAGATCTATAGACCATCTGCAGTTGAATTTTGTTTATGATATGAGGTGTTAAGATTCATTTTTAATGTAACTGCCTAGTTGTTTCAACACCATTTTTAGAATTATCTTCCTTACCTAATGTATTGCGCCATTGCTTTATTATTATATGACCTTGCATGGTATCTGTTTCTAGACCCTATTTAAACACTTTTAAAATATCTTTTAGGCTTGTCAATAAAACAGTTTGTAAATTGCAGTAGTTAATGATAAGTCTTGATACCTGGTAATGTAGGTTCTCCAGCTTTCTCCCCTGAGATTGTCTTTGTTACTCTTGGCTCTTTACATTCCCATATATACATTGGAAACAGTTTGCCAACTTCTATGTAGACACACAAGTACCCACACAGGCACCAACTTGGATCTTGATTAGGATGGCACAAAAGCTGTACATGAATTTGGGGAAATTTATATTATTAAAATACACTTCAAATTCATGAATGTGCTATATTCTTCTAGCTAACATTTTGACTGATACCTATCATTAATCTCATGAGTGTTCAGTGTACTGGTTTGCACACTGACTTTTAGATATTTGATTTTTATGCTCTTAAAATTGTATTATATTTTAATTTTTTATATTTTTACAATTGCATGTGTTCTATAGAAAGGCACTATTTGTGGTAATATGTTGCCTTTGCATCCCGAAATCTAGCTAAACTCACTTATTATTATTTTTTTTTCTTTTGAGACTGAGTTTCACTATGTTGCCTGTGCTGATCTCAAACTCATAGGCTCAAACGATTCACCAACCTTGGCCTCCCAAAGTATTGGGATTACAGGTGAGCCACCGTGCCTGGCCTAACTTACTAATTTTAATATTTTGAAAATATTTTTAGAGGTTCTGCAATGACAGTCATGTCACCTGTAAATAATGAAAGTTTTCATACATATTTTTAAAATTTCCAACTTCCTTAACTGCCATTGTTAAAACCTTTTCTGATCTGATTGCAGTTGTCTACCACCTCTTGTGTAGTGCTGAACAAATTTTGTTTACTGAGAATCTTTGTATTCCTTCTGATCTCAGGATTAAGTCTTTTAAAAATTCATTATAAAAATAAGATTTACTTTCCAAAAGGAGTTTTATTTTTAATCAGTAATGATTTTTGAATAATATCAAATCATTTAAAAATCTATTGGGACAATATTTTTATTGTTAATGTACCAAAATCTATAATTTTCAAATGCTAAACACACTTAGCATGTATGGAATAGAACCCACTTGGTTGTGATGTTATTTTTCTCTTTCATTGTTTGATCCAATTTACAAATATGTAGAGTATTACCATTTATGCTAATAAGAGAGGTGGTTGTGTAATTGTTCTTTCTTATAATGCCCTTTTCAGGTTTTTGTTTGCAATTTGGGACATGTTGGAAATAATTATTTCTTTCATTGTCTTTTAGAAGAGTTTATATAAAATTGATGCTATTTTCTTCTTCAACATTTGGATTTGACTAGTGGAGCCTTTTGTGCCTGAAGTTTTATTTGTAGAAAGTGTTAGAAATGGATTCAATTTCTTTAAACATGCTAAATCTGGTATTCCAGTTTTTTTTCTAAGTTGTGTTTTCCAAGGCGTATGACCATTTCATTTATATTTTCAAACTTATTAAAGTTTACAATATTCTTAAGTTATCACTTAATGTTTACAGGATCTATAATGTTCTCTTCATTTAAATTGATATTGGTCTCTTTATTTCTATTTTCTGGACTAGTTCTGCAAATAACTCATTAAAAGTAGTTAAAAATTCATATTTTCAAACAAAAATCTTTAATCTTAGATGACTTTCTGCATTGTACATTTGTTTTCTATTTCCCTGATTTTACTTTTACATTTATTAATTCCTCCTTTCTGTTTTCTTTGGTAAGATTTTGTGCTATTTTTCTGTCATCTTGAGGTGGAAGCGTAGGTAAATCATTTATTTTCAACTTTCATTCTTTTATATGTTTTTAAAGGTCTGAGTGTGCCTCTAAATTCTGCTTTAACTGCCTCTTACAAAACTGAAAAAGTTCTATCTCAATTAGATTTCAGTTAAAATACTTTTTAAAATTTCTGTAGTGATTTCTTATTCAATATATGCATTGTTTAGGGCATTTGGGGATATTCTAGTTAGTAGTTTGTACTGATTTCTTGATTAATTTCACTGTGGTCAGATAATATTCTCTAAATAATTTAAATCTTTGAAACATATTAAGCCTTGCTAAAGAATCAAGAAAATTATCAATTTTAGTAATTGTTTTATGTGCACTTGAAAAGAATTAAAGTCTGTCATTGTAGGGTACAGCTTTCTATTTATGTCAATATGTTGATGTTATTTATCATATGTCAATATGTATGACAATCATATATCACTATGAATCCCTTTATTCTGAATTTACCCATTTTTTCATTTATTACTGCCAATTATTGGCTCAGCATTTTAAAGCTATATTACAAGGTGCTAATATAATTATAACTGTTATGTCTTTTTGTGGACTGATCATGCTATCATTATGATATGGCCCTCTTTGCATGTACTAATGATTTCAATCTTAGAATCTACATTTTCTATTCCTTTTGTTTCATACCATCTTTTTGTGCTTGTTTATGGTTTTATTTTTAATATTATTTTATATTCAATCTTTTTGTTTTCTTAGTTTTAGGTCATGTCTGTTAAAAGCAGCAGATATGGGAATTTTTATTTGTTTGAAAATATTGTATTTAATCGGAGTACTTATTTTCTTTCTATTAAATATAAGAAGTGATATATTTAAATGTATATCTATTGGTTTATTGTATGTTTTCTACTTATTCCACTTTTGTCTATCTTTATACTGTCTTTTTTTGTATGAATCACATTTTTCATTATTTTATTTTTCTTACCGGTGATACATTCTTTATTACATACAATTTAGAAAAACATTTGATCATTATCTCTTCAAATATTGCTCCTGCTTCATTCACTTGACCTCTTCATTTTAGGTTTCCATTCAACAGTTATGTCCCATGGAAAAAGTGTATCCAGTCCAGCTTACGATTCAAAAACACACATGACTGAAGTTAATACCCTATTTTTCAGAAAAGGACAGAATTGCTTTACTCATGATTACATTATCATCATCAAGAAATATATACTATTTTTAATGGTCAAGATTTAATAAAATTAATACCTTTTACCTCTTTGTCGTATGTGAAATTGACATTTTAAAAAACTGTGTGGGGATTTTAATTGTGGATCCAAGCTGTGAAGCAGAGTGCAATATGAGTGCTAGTGCAGCTTGGTGCTAGAGCTTTAATTTGTGTTATGACCCCAACTTTTTTAACCGACATTGCTTTTGCACCATCAATGCAGATGTCAACAAAATGGAAAAGGTAAATAGCATCTTAGTATTAGGATGAAAAGATTTTTCACATATGCAGATGGCGTTTTAAGAAATGTTACCTTAAATTAATCAGGGTTGAACTGGATTGAGGTAAGGTTATGTTTTTTAAGGGTTCGCTTCTCTCCCTTTAGCCATTTTCCTTGGGTATAGCTAGTTAGGAATTGCAACAAATTGCAACAAAAGTCTGGAATATTCCCTGGGACCTTTTCTTAGCTGGACTCTAAAGATAAATCTTTAACTCTTCAGTGTTAACTGATATTAGAAAGCTCCCTTCTTTCAGTATGTATTCAACTTAGCTTTGTAACCTTCTACCTCTTGTCACATCAGATTTTGAGCAATAAAGGTAAATCTGACAGTTTGTTTTATGCTGCTCAAATCTCCAATTTTATCTCTATCACTGGAGACTGCTTAAAGTTCTTCTGATGTCTTTTTGTTCCTCAGGAGTGGTTCTGTCTCAGCTAAGCCTAGATTTTCAATCTCTTGCTGTGCCCATTTTTGGTAAATACCTCTTGGAGAAATGTATATGTAGAATGTCAGCTTGATTTTCTATGACATTCTTCTCTTCAGAATGTTGGCCCTACTGGTCCTTCAGGCTTCTGAAACTTTCTTATTTTCTTTAAGAATTTTTTTTTTCCACTTTGCTTGGCTTTTCCTTTTGTTTTTGGTAATAGTAGTACGAAAGCTATTACATTCTGTTCAGAAGAGGAATATATCGGTTGTAGATTTATTTATTTTTGTTCTGCTAAAGATGATGGTATTTCAGTCTTAACAGTTTTCTATCTCTATATAACCTTCGGTAATTTATTCTGGGTGATTATGTTTTTTGGAATATTCAGGTCACTCACTTTTTCTTTCACAAAATAAATCTATTATTTTAATTGTCTATTGAATTTCATTTTTAATAAAAAACAGTTTTTACTTTGGAAGTTACATATTTTAAAAATCACTTTCTTATACTGTCTTTTTTCTTTAAGGTATCTATTTCTTACTAATTACTTAGAACATATTTATCTCATAATCTCATGTTTTTTTTACAATTTAGAGTCATGAGATCTTTAAATAACCTGATGGCTATGTCTAATGACAAACTCTCCTAGTGTTTCATTCCTTAAAGTAGATGTTGATATATATATATATTTGATATTTTACTTTATGTAGCCTTCTGTTCTTTGGATTTAAAGAGATTTGGTAAAAAGTTTTTTTTTTCTTTTTTCTTTTTGCTGAAGTCCTTAGTTGTCTCACCTTTCCCATACTGATTTTATTTTAATTTCATAGATTAAGATTTCAGCATCAAAAATATATTTCAAATTCAGACTTCACACTGTGCATGGATCAAGATGTAAATTTTTTCAGGTATATTTTTAAACACCTACTCTCCTAAGTGAGAAGCAGGAGAAGCCATCGAAGTAGTTTTTACACCTTTTAATTTTTTTTTTTTTTTAAATCAGGAAAATACCACTTTGGAGCATGATATAAGTATCTCAGATTCAGCCTACCACCTCATGCTCGTTCAAGGTAGTGCTTCCCATCTTTATGAGCACATTAAAACACAATTCAGGGACTTCTAAGGCTGATGCATGAACTCAGATCTTCTTAGACCATCAGCTCCCTCTCACAGCAGAGGCTTTCAGTTTCCCCTGTACTTCTGGCCTGTGCTATTTTTTTTTCCTCTTACTTCTTTCCTTCTTCTTCTTCTTCTTCTTTTTTTTTTTTTTTTTTTTTTAATTATTTCCCTTTTTCTTTTTCTTTTTGAATTCAGCTATGTTTTTTGAACCTTTTTTATATTAGATTTTATCCACAGTACCTATATGTTTGCATTTAGACTATGGGAGTGCTTTTCTAATTAACTTAGTGTACCATGCTGATGGATGTTTTGTTAACAACTTCATGTCAGTATTACGTTGTCATATATCTCTTATGACTTTGCTTACCTGAGGCAGTTTACTTGTATCCCATGTATTACTTCTATAATACATTGTTAGAGTACCTGGAAAATATAGTCTACAAATTTTACTCCTCTCAGCATTTCAGTTTGTGTCCATTATATAATTTCTTAATAGTTTGCAGCAGACAGTATTATAGTGCTTGTTAGGCAGAGTAATCCCACTCCCGCCCAACCCTTCCCTGCAAATATGTCTATGTCTGAATGTCTAGAACCTGTGGATATGTTCCGTTACATGGCAAGGGAGAATTAACATTGTAGATGGAATTATAGTTGCTAGTCTTTCGACCTTAACATAGAATTATCTTGATTATACTAATGTGTCCAATGGGATAAAAAAGATCATTTAAATGTGGCAGTAGTAGGCAAAAGTGTCAGAGCCTGAGTCAGAAAAGTAGATGCAATTATGGAAGTGAGGTTAGAGTGATACAATGAAAATGCTCAACCTGCCATTACTCACTTTGTAGATAGAATCAAGCCACAAACCAAGGAATCTAGGCAAACTCTAAGAGCTGGAACGGACCATGAAATAGATTTTCCCTAGAGTGTCCATAAAGGAATGCTGCCTTGCCAACTCCTCGATTTTAGTCCAATGAAACCTTTGTCAGACTTCTGAACTCCAGAACTGTAAGATATTAGATTTGTGTTTTAAGGCACTAAGTTGATGGTAATTTGTTACAGCAGCGATATAAAACATACACTGCCAATCCCCAATTTCTGTTTTAATCTAAAATATTTTGAGTGTCAAAGCAGTCATATATCTTCATGACATAGAAAACAGAGGATTAATGATAAAAGATAGGATTCCTTAGAAATTAACAATCTACAGTAATGGAACACTGTCAGCTTTTAAAGTGTGGCTGTTATGGCTTATGGGTTTCTGGTTCCTAAGCATTCAGTGAAGGATCTTTCTACTTTCTTTGCTGTTTGTGAAGCTGATCCCTCCTAGATGTAAAAGAACATTGGATATTTTTTTCTTCATGAAATTATTAGACATTATAATTAGGGTAAACTATTTATAAAGCAGCAGTAGTTTTATTTTCAAAAAAGTAAGTTTTCATGGTTTTAAAAGTATTTTTTTCATAGGTATTTTAGTGTGAACTGGGGAGAGCCTGGCAGAAGCCATTGCCTTGTTATAATTTTAATTGTAAATTAAATATTTCACACAATACCAATACCAATTGGGGTAGCATGTTAGGCAGTATCAGTATGTGCTTACATGTGCCTACGGATTTGTATAAGCATATATTTTATCATGATAACTCTGGCAAACTAATTTGCATCAGTATGTAATCAGAGTCGAGATTTGTTTTAATTTAGATTCTGGATTAGAAAAACTCAGTACATAAATTCAGACCTAAGAGCGTTTGTAAGTTGCATTATTTCTTTTGAGATACTGAGACATTATTACATATTTATATATCAAACACTTTAAAATAATTCTGACATTTTTATATCTCTACTTTAAAAAAAGCTAGAACTTACTCTGTCTGAAATGCTTTCTTATTCTGCCTCTGTTTCTTTCTCTCTCTTGTCCTCATTTGTTAAGTGCCTTGCGAGCAACTTGGGCATGGTCCATCACCTCTAGATATTTTTGTGGAGGACATCCATCAGTTACATTATTCCAATTAAATATGTGTTTGGAGACTGGAAAAAGAGAATGTTCTTTATTATTTCTAATGCTTCCCTGCTCCCCACTGCCATATTTAAGAACAGAGTAAAGTTCAAATGACTGCTTTAAATCACTTTTATTTTTTCAAAAAGATAGAAAAATATAAACGTTTTTGGTAATACAAATAATGTATCTCTACAGGCATGGAATGTGGTCTTTTAAATTGAACATGTCAAAATGAATTAAAATGCTGGAATATCCTAGCTGTGGTATTAATTGATTAGTATTATACTATTATGTTGGTTATGTCAATGACTCATAAGCTGTGCCATTTCTGCATTCATTGGCAGCATAGCTGATTTTTAAAGGACCATTTCTGGCTTCATTGACATTTGTAGTGACCACAGTTCTTTTCAGTCACTTGCTCCATTTGATGATAGTTTCTTTATTGGCTCAGTGGTAAAAAATATCATCAGTGTTATTTGAGTACTCTGAACGCAGAAAAACTCAGACATTGAAGCAATGGACTACTTAACATGCTTAATTATGATAATTCAAATGGTAAATGATGCACCTAAGTTTTAAATTATGTTTTTCATTTGTGGGTTTAGCAGAGTCTTCTTCCAGCTTAAGGGTAAAGCAGAAATTTGCCCCCTGCAAAAATTCAAAAAGAAAAAATTTAAAAAACTCCCCAAAATATCAAAAGAAAAAGAAAGCAGCCTACTTGGCCTTAAGTTGATTTATGTTTTTGAGCCAGAAATGAATAAACAGAAGCAGTAATTATAGTTCATAGATTATTCAAAACAAAGTAAACATTATTTATTATTGCTTTTCAATTACGCATTTTTAAAATTTATTTTATTACTTACTGATTATTTCACAGTCCTGCCACATTAGTGTACTTAGACTACTTCCTGTGTTAAAACCAATTAAATGTACAAATTAAATTTTAATTTGCATTCTATTTCAAATGCAATAATGTTCTGAAAAATCTTCATATTTCCTCTTAGAAAAAAACATATCAATCTCAGCTACCAAGTACCAATTAGTATGATTCTTTCAATATTTTAGAAATTTTCTAATCACTTTCAATTTTTTTCACATTATAAGCAAAAACATGCAAATAATATTTTAGTGCATTTCAATATATGTAAATTTGTTGTTAACTATTGTGGCTATGTTATGCATAAAATGTAATCATAGAATGTCAATTTAGCTCTGAAACACAAATCTCTGTACATAGATATTCATACATTAGAAGTAAAGATATTTTTCATTTTTTAATAGACTCAGGATTAAACTCATAAAACATATTTCTTGTGTTAAAATAAAATTATGCTTTTTAAAGATGATAAGGCAGACGTTATTCAAGGTGTGTCTGTGGGGAGGGAGGACTATTGCCATAGGTATAGGGGCCATTTCACTGGGATTTATCATGAGTAGAGGGAGATTGGGCTCAATTCCAAATATGGCATGACCAAATGGAAATTTCTAGCTGAGTAGTTAGGTGGTTGTTGGTGGATGGAAAATTACCAAAAGGAAACATTATGGGTAAGAGGAGAATCTAGCTAACCTTATCTAATATGATTCTTGTTGGACATAGGCCACAATGATCAAACATTACCTGGAGGATGGTGGAGGATAAGGATGCAGATCAGATGTCTAGGGTGATAAGATACCAAGAGTTGGGGGTTCTTCCTAAAATGACTTATCAGGAATCATGCTAAAACTGGATTTTACAAAAAAGTGCACATATGGGTATAGGAAAAACTAATGTTCACTTAAATCTGTAACTTGGTAAATTAAACAACGTTTATATTATTTTTACACAGAGGCAAAAGACAATGTACCATACACCTTAATTTCAAAACATTACCTCTGGTTGTTTTGAATAAAATAATAAGTTTTAGAAAGGATTCTGCAAGATCATGAAATTTAAGAGGACTCTGTAAAACAAGACTTGGACAAGGACCAATGTGAGCAGAACAACCCAGAGAAATTGCCTAGCTGGAATGCTACCACTGGTTCTATCTTCAGCTGATTCTTATTGCTGCTGCTGTTGCTGTCCTTGTTGTACGTGACTGTAGCACAGGTGGCACAAATAATTTCTAGCTGGACTTTGTATCTTTGCATAGCTTTCTCATATTTCACATTTTGGAACAGAATCTTAGTGGTCATTTGTGGGCCAAGGACAGGGAAAGAGGACCATCTTTCCTCCTTCAATCTATGTCTCAGGTCATCTCTCCTTCAGGTAAAATGGACAACCAAATGTATTGTTTGAAATTCTGACTATTGGAAAACATTTTCTTCTCCACTGTCCTTTAATTCCTCCTAAATATGATGGGACTGCTGTTTGTATCTGCATGGTATCAACATGCGATACCATCCTTAAGCTGAGTTTGAATTTGGAGCCATAGTTGTGATTTGAGAGAAAGGCTGCAATGCAGCAAGAATAGATAGAAGTGAGAATGTGAGCCAGTGCCTCATGCAATTTAGCTGTGCCTGCAGGACATTCCTGGTTTCTATTCTTTATATATCCTTATATACTGCTACTTCCACTTGGTATTAAGGTATTGGTGATGTAGGGGAGGGAACGTATCTTTTCCTTCTACCCATCTTAGGTTCATCAAATGAGGCCCCTTTAATAAAATACAGATTAACAAAAAGAAAGCATACAGATTTACTTAATATAAATTTTATGTGACACTGTGTCCTTCATAAAGAGCTGAAGACTGAATAAACAGTTAAACCTAGGTGGCTTTTTTATACTGTTTGATGAAAAGTAGAGTGTCATGGAGAAGTATCAGGGGACAAAGTGGTTATGAGCTAAAGGGAAGAAACTGGAGGAAATTTAGCAAAGCTTGTTCATTTAGGTTTCTGTGTCCCTCTTTCTCCAGAGATAATGATACTCCTTTCCTCTGGATATAAAGAGAGTATCTCTAACTTGAGAATCTTATGACCTGCCTTAGGGGAAAGTCAGAAAAGCCTTCCTAGGTTTTATGACCTTTAGGGAAGAAAGGTGGGGGAAAGTCACAGAGACGTTTTCACATTCGATTTCTCAAATTCTTTCCACTTGAAATACTGAATACACCAACCGTCATATTTTGGGGTAGCATGTCCGGAAGCTCATCACTGGTCATGCCTATCTTTATGGTAGGTAAGTCTTATGACACCTAACTGATGATGGACAACTTAGCTCATATAGTCATTGGTTGAGTCTCTACTGAACACGGAAGCCTGGAAATGCAATCAGAATTATTTATTTGCCGTGAGGCTGTGGCTTTGGTCTGACATCTAAGTTACACTTACTATGATTCTATCTTGCATGGAAAGCATTATATTATTGTAAAGATATTCACTGTGAAATCACCAGTAGGATTGAATTGTGAGTTCTGTGTTCATCACAGCCTGGACAAACTGAAGAAATTATCTTCCAGTATCCTCATAATACTTTCCAAATGATATAACTCATATATGCCATTTAAGATTTAAAAAATAATATTAAGATGCCTAAACACAAGTCTAGTGATTGAGAATCTAAAAGCATACATTTTGTTTTAGTCATTAATTATTAATTTGATAGCTGGCATTGACCAATTATCTTATCTTTGTATTCTTATCATTAAAGTTTCTTATATTTATGATGTTGTGAGGATTTCCTGTTTAATATTTGAAAAATATCGCAGCAAATTCTGAGATGTGTACTGTCATTTTTTTCTGTTAATTCATGTGATTAGGAAAATAGGAATTTGAAGGCAGCTTTTATATTTATCAAAAGGTTTCCGAGTAGGCCAATTCTAAGAGAAAGAACTGAACAAACTGGGCTGACTGAGCTTAAGTGTTAGCTACCTTTAATCTACACTAAATAAAATAGTGTCTTTAGAAACTGCTGGATAAATTTTAATATATGTGCTCTCTTTAATCATTTTTATAAATGAGATTTAATTTTGCTTAATTTGCTTTCTTTTGCATTTTTTTATGATATATTGGAACTGTGCTAAGTTTATGTTAATGTTATGAACCCTATAGAAACTAGTCGAGCATAGGAGAGCTTTAAGGAAATAGCGTTGAAGGAGATGCTCATGTGGCTTTGCAGACAGATCGGTAGGAAGCAGTAGCATAATTTTTCATAATCATGTATCAGAATGACCACCCTTCCTTATTGGATAAATTAAATCTATAATGGTCTTGAGAGAAGAGACATGTCCTGCTGAGCTATAAAGGGTTGATGTGGAGGAAATTAGGAGTTTGACTCATTGCAAGTGAAATTAGTGGTTTACCGTTTGCAGTGATACACAAATTGATACTAGCTATTAGTATCAATCCAATATCAATTTCCCCTTAAGGACAAAGAAAAGCCATTCTGAATGTGATGTCAAAATTTAGAACTAATTAGAGAATGCCACTGAGAATTGTTTTTTTGTTTTGTTTTGTTTTGTTTTGTTTTGTTTTGTTTTGTTTTGTTTTGTTTTTGAGATGGAGTCTTGCTCTGTCGCCCAGGCTGGAGTGCAGTGGCACGATCTCAGCTCACTGCAAGCTCCGCCTCCCTGGTTCATGCCATTCTCTTGCCTCAGCCTTCCAAGTAGCTGGGACTGCAGGTGCCCGCCACCATGCCCGGCTAATTTTTTGTATTTTTAGTAGCGATGGGGTTTCACCGTGTTAGCCAGGATGGTCTCGATCTCCTAACCTCGTGATCCACCTGCCTCGGCCTCCCAAAGTGCTGGGATTACAGGCGTGAGCCACCACACCCGGTCAGAAATTTTTAAAATATAAATAAGAAAGGAAACAGTTTTATGACTATCCAGTACAAATGAGAGTTCGTGTCAGAAAGTAAAATTTAATCTGAGAAATGAAGAATGCAATGGGGTGTATCAGGAAATATTATCACAACATGTGTATGACTTCTGTGATTTACAACATATTTCTGGGATAACTTCAGTTTTATTTTAAATAACCAAAACAACTCTTTTCATTAAGTAAGTAGTAATGCCAGTTCTATTATTATTCCAAACTACAGATAGTCAACTACCTTTAGGTATTCAGGCTTCATAACAACATCATAATAAATGCATGAATTTGAATATTTCTAGAAAAGGAGGCATAGTATAATATGCTTTATCTAAAAATATAATTGATGAAAAATAAGTCATAGCTTTATAGACTCAATTTCTAAATTGCCTTTACATGCAAAAATATTGCTTTTATTTAAAAGATGTCCTTTGAAATACGTTTCTGGACATAAGCCCTTCTGATCCTATGCTTTTTTATTTCTCCATCCCCTGCTTAACACCAGAAGTCCTCAGCAGAGTGAAACTTCATGTATAATATTTTCTACAGACAAAGTTACCATCAACATCAATAGCAACAACACGGCAACAACCAACATTTACAGAACTTTTTACTAATTTCCAGTCACCGTGTAAGTGCTTTGCAGGAACTCTTCTTTTCACTTCTCACAAAAATCCTATGAAGTGATTCATATTGAAACTGAGACTCAGAGAAATGGGAAGAATTGTGAATTGGTCAAGGTCAAACAACCCCTGCCAGTTCAGGGATCAAAAGCAGTCTGACTCCAAAGTCCTTATTCATTTAGAATCAGAGTTAAACCTTTATCTTCTGTTTCAGTTTATGCTTTTGTATAGCAACTCATTTTAAAATTTAGTGGTTCTAAAGGACAATCACATTTAGTATATCTTATTTTGGGGGGAGTTGACTAGACTCAATTGAGTGGGTCTTCTGCTTCACTTATTGCTTCCTGGGGCTATAGTCAGTACGAGTTTCAAAGACAGGAACACATAAGATGGCTCACATAACATGGCTGGTAGTTGGCACCAGCTGTTGACTGAATGCTTAGCTGGGGAAGTCAATAGGAGCACTTTGGATGTCCTCCATATGGCTTTCCTACATTCTCTTCTCATAATGAGTGATTTCCAAGAAGGAACTTTCTAAACAAGTTAAAGCAAAAATGGCAAATCTTTAATGTCTCAACCTAATAAGTTGTATAATGTCATTTCTGTTGTGTTCTAGTTGTCCAAGAAAGTTGTGGGTCCAGTCCAGAGTCAAAGGGAAAGGAAGTAAACCACTTCTGATATGGTTTGGCTCTGTGTTTGACCAAAATTTCATGTCAAATTTCAATCCACAGTGTTGGAGGAAGGGCCTGGTGGGAGGTGACTCAATCATGGGGGCAGACATCCTCCTTGCTATTCTCCTGATACTGAGTGAGTTCTCAGGAGATCTGATTGTTTAAAAGTGTGTAGCACTTCTTTCTTATCTCTCTCTTTCTTCTTCTCTGGCCATGTAAGATGTGCCTGCTTCCCCTTTGCCTTCCACCATGATTATAAGTTTCCTGAGGTCACCACAGCCATGCTTCTTGTACAGACTGTGGGACTGTGAGTCAATTAAACCTCTTTTCTTTATAAATTATCCAGCCTCAGGTACTTCTTTATAGCAATGTAAGAATGGACTAATACAGAGAATTAGTACCGAGAAGTAGGGCATTGCTGTAGATACCTGCAAACGTGGAAGCAGCTTTGTAACTGGGTAATGGGCAGAGACTGTAACAGTTTGGAGGGCTCAGTAGAAGATAAGAAAGTGAGGGAAAGTTTGGAACTTCATAGACTCTTGTTGAATGGGTGTGACCAAAATGCTGATGGTGATTTTAGTCTAGGCTGAGGGGGTCTCAGATGGAGATGAGGAACTTATTGGGAACTGGAGCAAAGATAACTCTTGTTATGCTTTAGCAAAGAGACTGGAGGCATTGTGTCCCTGCTCTTGGCATCTGTGGAACTTTGAACTTGAGAGAGATGATTTAGAGTATCTGGTAGAAGAAATGTCTAAGCAGCAAAGCATTCAATATGTGGTCTGGCTGCTTTGAACTACATGCATCATATGAGTGAGCAAAGAGATGATCTGAAACTGGAACTTATATTTAAAAGGAAAGCAGAGCATAAAGTTGAAAAATTTGCAGCCCGGCCAGGTGGAAGAAAAGAAAAACGTATTTTCTGGGGAGAAATCTAAGCCAGTTGCAAACATTTGCATAAGTAAAGAGGAGCCAAATGTTAATAAACAAGACAATGTGTAAAAGCCCTGGAAGGCATTTGAAAGCAGACCCTCCCATCACAGGCCTGGAGGTCTAGGAGGGAAAAATGGTTTTCTGGGCCAGGCCCAGGACCCCACTGCCCTGCATAACTATGGAATGCTGCTCCCTGCATTCCAGATTCTCCAGCTCTATCCTTGGCTAAAATGACCCAAGATATGCCTCAGGTTGCTGCTCCAGAAAGTGCAAGCCATAGCCTTGGCATCTTCCACATGTTAAGCCTGCAAATGTGACAAGGGAGAGTTGAGAGAGCTCAGAAGCCTCTGCCTAGATTTCAGAGGATGTATAGAAATGCCTGGATGTTCAGGCAGATGTCTGCTGCAGAGGCAGAGCCTTCTTGGAGAATCTCTACTAGGACAGTGTAGAAGAGAAATGTGGGGTTGGAGCCCCCACACAGAATCTCCACTGGGGCAATGCCTAGTGGAACTGAGAGAAGAAGGCCACCATCTTTCAGTCCCCAGAATTGCAGATCCACAGACAGCTTGCACCATGAACCTGGAAAAGCTGCAGGCACTCAACGTCAGTTTGTGAAAGCAGCTGAGGGGCTGTACCCTGCAGATCCTCAGGAGTGGAACTGCCCAAGTCTTTGGGAGCCCACCATCTGCATTAGTGTGGCCTGGATATGAGACATGGAGTCAAAATATATTATTTTGGAGCTTTGAGATTTAATGACTGCCCTGCTGGGTTTCAGACTTGCATGGGACCTGCAGCCCCTTTCTTTTGGCCAATTTCTCCCTTTTGTAATGAGAGCATTTACTCAATGCCTGTACTTCCATTGTATCTTGAAAGTAATTAACTTTTTTTTAAATTTTTTTATTTTTATTTTTTTTGTTTTACAAATTCATAGGTGGAAGGGACTTGTCTTACCTGAGATAGACTTTGGACCTGGTATTTTCAGTTAATCCTTGAATGAGTTAGGACTTTGGGGGACTGTTGGGTAGGCATGATTGTGTTTTGAAATATGAGAAAAACATGAGATTTGAGAGAGGCCAGGGACAGAATAATATGGTTTGGCTCTGTGTCCCCACCCACATGTTGAATTGTAATCTTCAGTGTTGGAGGAGGGGCCTGGTGGGAGGTGATTAAATCATGGGGATAGACTTCCCCCTTGCTGTTTTCCTAATACTGAGTGAGTTCTCATGAGATCTGATTGTTTTAAAGTGTGTAGAACTTCCTCCTTATCTCTCTCTTTCTCCTTCTTCTTCTCCAGTCATGTAAGATGTTCCTGCTTCCCCTTTGCCTTCTACCATGATTGTAACTTTCCTGAGGCCTTCCCAGGCATGCTTCCTATACAGCTGCAGAACTGCGAGACAATTAAACCTCTTTTCTTTATAAATTACTCAGTCTCAAGTAGTTATTTATAGGAATGTGAGAACAGACTAATACAACTTCTTTTGTGGAGGTGTGGGCATTTTAATTTGCCATGCTACTGATTTACTGCATTGTAGGTCATGTTGATTTCAATAAAAAATTCATTTAGTATTTATATGTTAGCACAATGATGTTAAAATTTCTTTAGAGATATAATTATTAACTTCTTTTTTTTATATATATCTTTGAATCATAAGCATGAAAGGTACCTAACATGATTGCATTAACTAACCTTTTTGTAACTCTATGTTCATTGGCATACTTTGTTGGCCTATGAAATGAAACTTTTGTTGCTGGAAAACTAGAGCTATTTTAAAACATTATTTTTATCATCATGTTCTTAAATTTTAGTATTGTCCATCTAATCTGGAAATGTTACTTATATTAAACCATTTATTTCTAGTTTTTGTACTATTTTTATATTATATTTTGGGTTTTCTTTGGCAAAAAGTTTCACACCAATGTCATTTCAATGACATTTAATTCCAATGTCAAGAAAATGATAGACCTATTATTTTTCCATAAAGAAGAAAAAAATGACACATTTGGTTTTACACATTGTATCCATCAAAACACCATGAATAATGGCTGAAAATATGCATGCCTTTATTAATTAGTTATTTAGTATTACACAATTAACAAAAATAGGACTAATTCTCATATTTCTTTATGACTTTAATCATATTATTTCATGATATTGCTAATAAACCACCAAAAGTATGCCAATAAGACTGGGAGGTAATGAAATTATTTAGATTGTAAATAATGTGATATAATAGATTTAAATAGTTATATAACTCTAACCTGTATGGGAAAAATTACACTTTTGATCTAAGTATTATTGAAAAAATGCCTGGAGAATGAAAGTGGTAGTAAGTAGAGCTTAAAATAATAAAATAAATATTAAGAAAGTGTATTAGTCTGTTCTCGCATTGCTATAAATACCTGCAACTGGGTAATTTATAAAGAAAAGAGGTATAGTTGGCTGATGGTTCTGCAGGCTGTACAGAAAGCATGATAAGCATGATACTGGCATCTGCATGGCTTTTGGGGAGGTCTCTAGAAACTTATAATCATGGCAGAAGGCAAAAGGGAAGTGAACGCTTCACATGGCTGGAGCAGAAGGACAAGAGAGAGTGGGGAGGTGCCACATACTTCTAAAGAGCCAGATGTCATGAGAACTCACTCTTGTGAGGATAACACCAGGGGAAATGGTGTTAAACTATGAGAAACTGCTCCCATGATTCAACCAGCTCCCATCAGGCCCCACCTCCAACTTTGGGGTTTACAATTGGACATGAGATTTGAGTGAGATCACAGATCCACACCATATTATTCCACCCACGACCCCTTCCAAATCTCATGTTCTTCTCAAAACAGTCCCTCAAAGTCTTAATGTATTCCAGCATTAAGTCAAAAGCCTAAAGTCTCAACTGAGACCAGGAAAGTCCATTTTGTCTATGAGCTAGTAAAATTAAAAATGGGTTAGTTACTTTCAAGACAAAATGAAGGTACAGGCACTGAATAAATACTTCTGTCTCAAAAGAGAGAAATTGGTCAAAAGAAAGGGGTTGAGGGCCCCACACAAACCTGAAATCCAGCAGGGCAGTCATTAAATTTTAAAGCTCCAAAATAATCTCCTTGGCTCCCAAGGAATTGGGCAGCTCCACCTCTGAGACTTTGCAGGGTGCAGCCATCATGGCTGCTTTCACAGACTTGCACTGAGTGCCTGCACATTTTCCAGGTGCACCATGGGGGCTCTTAGGGGATCTAACTTTCTGGGGTCTGGAGGATGATGGGTTCTTCTCACAGCTCCACTAGGCAGTGCCCCAGTGGAGACTCTGTGTGGGGGTTCCAACCTTACATTTCCCCTCTGCACTGCCCTAGTAAAGGTTCTCCATGATGGTTCCTTCCCAGGCAGGCTTCTGCCTGGACATCCAGGCATTTCCATACATCCTCTGAAATTTAGGTGGAGTCTCTAAAACCTCAACTCTTATATCCTGTGTACCTTCAGGCTGACCACCACATGGAAACTGCCAATGCTCATGACTTGTACTCTTTGAAGCAATGGTCTGAGTTGTGTCTGGGGCCCTTGTAGCCATGCTGGAGCTGGAGTGACTGGGATGCAGGGAGCAGTGCCCTGGGACTGAGCAGGGCAGTGGAGCACTGGGTCTGAACTATGAAACCATTCTTTTCTCCTAGGCCTCCAGGCCTGTAATGGGAGGGGATGCCACAAAGGTCTCTGAAATACCTTCAAGGCCCTTTCCCCATTGTCTTCACTGTTAGAAATTGCCTTCACTTTAGTTATGCAAATTTCTGCAGCCTGCTTGAATTACTCCCCTGCAATTGGGTTTTTCTTTTCTTCCACCAGGCCAGGCTATACATTTTTCAAACATTTATGTTCTGCTTTCCCTCTAAATATAAATTCCAGTTTCAGGTCAATTATTTGCTCATTTAACTGATCATATCCTGTTAGAAGCATCCAGGCTACATAGTGAACACTTTGCTTCTTAGAAATTTCTTTCACCAGATACCCTAAATCATCTTTCTCAGGTGAGAAATTTCACATATCTTTAGGGCAAGGGCATAATGCCTTTGATTCTTTGCTAATACATAAAAAAAGTGACATTTTCTCTAATTCTTAATAAGTTTCCCATCTCTATATGAGACCTCCTCACTCTGACTTTCACTGTCCATATTATTATCAGCTTTTCAGTCACAACAGTTTAACATGTTTCTAGGAAGTTCCAAACCTTCTTTCATCTTCCTATCTTCTTCTGAGCACTCCAGACTGTTCCAACCTCTGCCTGTTACCCAGTTCCAAAGTTGCTTCCACATTTTCAGGTATCTTTATAACAATGCCCCACTTCTCAGTACCAATATTCTGTATTGGACACAGGTCCAAGCCATATCAATTTTTTTGTATTTGAACACAGATTCAAACCATATAAGCAAGCGTATCGGTGCAATATGGACTGACCATTTTCTAAACTGGGCTTACTGAATTCAATTTGTTAAGTTAAGTATTGTTTTTGAAAGTATGTTATATCAAAGCATAGCCAGTATTTTATTTTACTCTTTCCTGAAATATATGAAATAACTAAATATTTGCTTGCAACTTCCTTTTAAAATATATTACTGAATGTTAAAACTGATCACAAGGTTCTGGAGGCTCTCTACTGGGAGTTATATATTTATCATTGAACTTAATATACATAAACACTTCAAAGTAGAGCTAATATTACACCCATAATAAAGAGAGAAAAGTTACCATCAGAGAGTGGAATTGTTTAAAATCACACATCAAAGATGTGGTGGAGACTAAATTTGATCCTATGACTTTCTGACTCCAAGCCTGTGCTGTTTAGAATATAGTATTAAGTGTCTTAAAACAGTTTTTAAAAGGGTTAACTTTGATATAGTTCACCCAATACTCATTTTTTTTTTTTTTATTCATTTGCCTTCTGTCAGGCACTGTTGTAAGCAATGAGGAAAGAGAAATGAATAACATAGCCATCATTGTGACCTTATTGGTTTCATAGTTTATTGGCAAAATATAGCCACTAGTCAAATTATGACCAAAAATTGTAATCACATCAATTTATAATCAAAACATGTTAAAAGTGCCAAGAGAAAAAGAAACATGTTACTTCTAGATCAGATAACAGGAAACAGAAAAGTCTTCCATAATGAAAATTTTTATTTGAGCTGTGATCTGAGGAAGATAGTTTAAAAACATAAAATGCAGGAAGTACTTGGGATGAGTTCCAGCCAGTAAGAAAAGCATATTAAAGGCCTTGTTTGAGAGAAAGCAATGTCTAGTAATTAAAATAAGGCCAGTATTGTACAGCCAGAATCCAAAGAATAAAGGGCAGGGCATAGAAAATGAGTTACTGCAGGCAATGGGAAGATTATGTTTTAGATCATGCGAAATACTTACATTTTAATCTGAGCTAATCACTGGGAAGCCACTGATGTATTTTCAAAAGTGGGTAGCAAATGAGATTTGCATTTTTAAAACTCCCCATTGGCTACATTGTAGAGAATGAAGGGGATGAATTAAATGATTAGTAAGTTTAAGATATCTTGATGTATCTGAGTGATGATACCATATGGCATATTGAATAAATGGTAGAATTCAGGGGAGAGTGCTAGACCATGAAAAAGTATTTTGGAATAATTTGGAATACAAGGAAGCTAACTAAAATAAATAAGGGTGTAGATTATAGAGCAGAAAACAGTGGGCTACTTCTAATTCCTGGGAACACCAAAGTTTACTGAACAAGTTCAGAAGATTCAGCCAACATTGGAGAATGAGAGTAGCAAAAATGTTGGAAGAAAATGGTTTTGTAACAGCAAAACAAAGTGTTTGAAGCAGAAAGAAAATAGTCAATAACGTTATATGCTCTTGAGAAGTTAATTGAGACAGGAGAGGAAAAAGTAATTTGGATTAAGTAATGTAGAGGACATTGGTTATTATAGTGCAAACATTTTGACAGAAGTTAGGGGCTGAAGCCAGATTGGCATGAATTAAGGGTGAACACAAGGTAAGGAAAGAAATACAGAAAGAAAAGACCAGTTCTTCCAAGATATAAATATTATGAAGAGGATAAGTAAAATAGATTTATAGCTAAAAGAAAATGCACTGTCAAGATATTTTGTAAAGCTCTATGGTAGTATAATTGACTTACAATAAATTGTACATATTTAAAGTGTAGAATTTGACAAGTTTTGAAATATCTATACACTTGTGAAATCCTCACCACTCTTAAGACTATAAATGTATTGTCAGTCCCTAAATTCCTTCATGCCCCTTTGGAGTACTTTTCTTCTGTCCTTCCCTAGCCCTTTGCCTCATCCAAAGGCACCTGCTTATCTGCTTTGAGTCACAGTGATTAGTTTGTTCTTTTCTAAAATGTTATGTAAATGAAAACATACAGTATGCTTACATTGGTTATTTGACTTCTTCCATTTAGCATAATTACCTTGAGAGAGTGTTTTTGTGTATATCCAGGGTTCAGTCCAGAAGGGCTTCAGGATGGCTGACTAGAGGCATTTGGTATTTGTCTCTGCCAAAAAGCAGAATCAAAATAGTGGTGAGATAATCACACTTCAGATAGGTCATCTGAGAGAGACAACTTGAATAAAATATTCAAGTGATAGGAAGAACATAAAGCAAGGAAGGAGAGGCGAGTGAGGCAGCCTCCTCAGCTGGGATCAGCAGGGGGCCTCTGCAGGGAAGGGGAAAGGGTAAGTGAGTGAATTCAGAGGTTCACATCCCCACTGCAGACTCCTACATCCTAATCGTGAAAAAGACTCTAGATCCTCATGGACCTAAAGGCTAAAATAGGGAGCTGCTTAGAGACTGTGCAAGGCATTGCTTCAGAGAGGAGCTCATGCTAGGTCCTACATACCTGTTGAGCCCTAAGGAGCTACAGCAAGATGCCATATTGAGAGCCCAGCCACCACCAGACTGCATCCTACTCTGGGGCATAACAGAACCTGCATCTCCACATCTCTGAAGACTTATTGACATGCTCTGCCTATAACCACACACTACAACTGGCTGACTTCAAGGATAAAGGTGAGTCATTGGCAAAGACCCTGTTGCCCCAGCAGTAAAGCCACCATGCATTTCCATATGCCCTGACATTAGATTTCTCCACCTGCAGCAGCTGCAGCTATGGATGCAAAAGTCAGGGCTGAAGTACAAGTAAAGTGTACTCCCCAGCCACCTGCACATGGCTGTGATCACAGCAAGCAACCCTACCTTCCCTAGTAGCAGGGCTGTAGTGTGGTCACCGATGCCCCAATCCACTACCTTGGGCCTGCTGATTACCCCACTCCTGCTTACCACAGCCAATGCCTTAAAGCACCACAAGGGGTCCTCAGAAGAGGTTTGCCCAATCGAGCTCAGCACTTCCGGTGCCTAAGCATGATGTTTTGGCATCTGGAAACCATCCAGCCCATCTACCACAGTAGGTACCTGAGCCCTCTGCCCAGAGGCCTGAGGTTGGGCCCACCCAATGTACTGCTACCACCACAGTGGGGAACCATCCAGATGTGCCACTTGTGGTCCTGGGGACTGGCCCATCAAGCCTGTCACAGCCACCACCAACATCAGAATAAACTGCTTTGGACTTACAGATTAATCTCACCACTGTTGCTGATAGCACTCAAACCACTCATATAGTCCAGAGCCCTAAGGACTCCCTCACTGGCTCAACTCACCATTGCTACTACCAGTACACACACAAGTTGCATGGAGGCCCAAGAAATGGCCCACCTGGTTGCTAACATTAGTGCCAGCATATACCACCCTGGTGCCCAAAGACAAGAACACTCAGCTTACCACTACCACCACTGGGGCCTGAGGACAGGCCCACCCAGTGTCCCCATTCTCAATAAAACTTTACCACAGCCTCCACTACCAATTGCACCCTAAGCCACTGAGGAGACATAAACACTACTGACCTTGTTTACAACTAAAATCGTATGGAGACTATACTATTGCATGCAACCAGGATCAAAGCCAAAGTGCCCTACCTCATCAACACTATAGATACATCTTCTGGAAAAAATTATTTCATACAAAAATAAAATCAAAAAATTAAAAGAAGTGACTGTTGCATCACATGTGTAGAAATCAACATACGGGCACAAGAAAAATGAAAAAGGAACACAACAATTTTCCAGTAACAAATTTCAATGAAGAAATGTATGAAATCCCATAAAAAGAATTCAAAATAGTATTAAAGAAGCTCAGTGAGATACAAGAGAATACCAAAAATAATACAAACAAATCAGAAAAACAACTTAGGATACAAATCAGAAATTTACCAAAAATATATCATAAAAAATAAAGAAATTCTGGAGCTGAAGAAATCACTGAATGAAATACAAAATACTTTCAAAAGCTTCACAATAGATTAGATCAACAGAAGGAAGAATTTCAAAACTTGAAGACAGGTCTTTTGAAATAACCCAGTCATAACCCAGTCAATTAAAAGAAAAACAGAATTAAAAAGAATGAGCAAAGTCTTAGTATCACATGAATGCTATAATGTGACCAAATATTTGAATTTAAAACTTTCCAAGTCTAGAAAGAGATTTAGACACCCAGACACAGGAAACTCAGAGATCCCTAGAAAGCTACAATGCAAAAAGGTCTTTCCTATAGCACATTATAGTCAAATTGTCAAATTCAAAGATAAAGACATAATTCTAAAAACAGCAAGAGAAAAGCATTTGGTTAGTTATAAAGGAAACCAATTAGACCAACAGTGGATTTCTCAGCAGAAATCTTACAAGCCAGAAAAGAATGGGATGGTATATTCAAAGTGCTGAAAGGAAAATTGCCAGGCAAGGATGATATATCCCCTAAAGGTATCCTTCATAAATGAAAGAAATATAAAGTATTTCTCAGACAAGCAAAAGCTGAGGGAATTTCTCAACACTAGGCTGACCTTACAATAAATGCTTAAGGGAGTTCTACACCTGAAAGTTAAAGAGTGATATCTATCATCATGAAAACTCATAAAAGTATAAAACCCACTGCTACACTAAACACACCAACAAGGAATAGAAAAAGCTAAAATAGGACCATTTCAGAAAACCACGAAATTACAATAATAAGCAATAACGGAGAAAGAACAAAGGATACAAAAAAACAACCAGAAGTCAACTAATGAAATGGTAAGAACAAGCTCGTAAGTGTCAATAATAACCTCAAAGGGAAAAGGATTAAATTTTTCACTTAAGGTGTACTGTACGAATGGATTAAAAAAAATAACCCAACTAAATTCAGACTATAAGAAACTCGTATCACCTGTAAAGACACATAGAGACTGAAAATAAAGACAGGGAACAGAAAAAAGATGTTCCATTCAAATGGAAAGCAAAGCAAACAGGGTTACCTACACTTATATGTGGTGAAATAGACTTTAAGTCAAAAACAATAAAAGGAGGCAAAGATCATGATATAATGATAAAAGGATAAATTCAGCAAGAGGATATAATAATTTAAAATATATGTGCACCTAACACCAGAGTCCTGACATTTATAAAGCAAATATTATGAGATATAAATGAAGAGACAGATTCAAACACAGTAACAGTTGGAGACTTCAACACCATGCTGTTAGCATTAGCCAGATCATCTAGACAGAAAATTAACCAAGAGATATTGGGTTTAAACTGCACATTAGGTAAAATAGACCTAATGAACATTTAGAATTTTTATAAGGTGTAAATCATAACGTTTTTCTTTTGTGGATTATGCTTTTAAATATCTTATTAAAGAAATGTCAGTTTAACCCAAATTCATAAATATTTTCTCCAGTGTTTTCTGATACAATTTTTGATTTTTAGGTCTTACATTTAGATATAAAATCCATTTCAATTTAATTTTTATATGGCATTCCTCTAGATTGAAACTTTTCCAATAAAATGTGTTGAAAATATTAACCTTTTCTCTTTGCATTTTCTTTGCACTTTTATCTAAAATAAATGGACACTATATGTAGATCTACTTATAGACTCTATTCTGTTCCACTGATCTCTTCTTTACTCGTATGAGAGCACTACATTAAATGGATATTATTCTTTCCTAAAATCTTTGATAGAATTCAGCACTGAAAACATCTGGTCCTGACAATTTATAGTAATAATATTACTAGTAATATTATTAAGTATTACAGAACCATATCTCTTATGAATATAGATGCAATAACCCTCCACAAAATATTAGAAAATAAAATACAACTGTATTAGTCAGTGTTCTCTAGAGGGACAGAACTAATACGATAGATGTATGTATGAAGGAAAGTTTATCAAGGAGTATTGAGTCACACGATCACAAGGTGAAGTCCCACAATAGGCCATCTGCAAGCTGAGGAGCATGGAAGCCAGTTCAAGACCCAACACCTCAAAAGTAGGGAAGCTGACAATTCAGACTTCAGTCTGTGTCTGAAGGCCTGAGAGCCCCTGGCAGATCACTGGTGTAAGTCCATGAGTCCCACAACTGAAGACTTTGGGGTCTGATGTTCCAGGGGAGGAAGCATCCAGAAGAGGAGAAAGATGAAGCTCAGGAGACTAAACCAGTACAGTCCTTCCCTGTTCTTCTGCCTGCTTTATTCTAGCTGCAATGGCAGCTGATTAGATGGTGCTTACCCAGATTGAGTGTAGGCCTGCCTCTCCCAGTCCATTGGCTCAAATGTTTATCTTCTTTAGCAACACCCTCTTATATAATTTTTGAGTTTTAGGTCTTACAGTTAGATATAAAATCCATTTCAATTTAATTTTTATATGGTGCTTCTCTAGATTGAAACTTTTCCAGTAAAATGTAATCAGGATGGTTCTGGTATAGTCTTTTACTCTGTAGCACAGAGCTTTGCTATGGCAAACACTATTAAGTCGTTTTGAAATAGTTATATTTCCTCTAACTTTGCCAGAGCCAGGAAGGTATCTTTCTTATCTTTCCCCTGTGAGAACTTAGAGGAGGTGATGTTCTTGGAGGTAACCCCCTCCCAAAAATGTTTTGACTTCTTTATGAATTAATCTCCAAGGATTCTGTCTCTTTCATGCTAGTCCATACTCAGCTTCCAGTATTCAGTTACAATTACAGTGAGGTATCCTATCAGTTTTTGGCTCTAGTGGTTTCTGTTCCAGGTAAGCCAATCTAGCCTGTGACTCTCTGGATCCATATCTTTCTCCAGATTTCCCAGTGTCTTTTTGCCTTGCAGCCTCAGTGATATGGTTTGGATTTGTGTCCTTGACCAAATTTCATATCAAATTGTAATCTCCAGCGCTGGAGGAGGTGCCTGGTGGGAGGTGATTGGATCATGGTAGCAGGTTTCCCCATTGCTTTTCTCATGATAGTCAGTTCTCTTGAGATCTTGTTGTTTAAAAGTGTATGGCACCTTCCCCACTCCTTCTTTCTCCTGTTTCAGCAGTGTAGGACATGACTGCTTCTTCTTTGCCTTTTGCCATAATTTTAAGTTTCCTGAAGCCTCTCCAGGCATGCTTTCTGTACAGCATGTGGAACCTGGAGCCAGTTAAGCCTATTTTTTTAAAAATAAATTACCCAGTCTCAGGTAATTCTTTATAGCAATGCAAGAACAGGATAATGCACTCAGTTCTCTAATGTGTCCAAGAAAAGTCACTGGTTTGCAGGTTTTCCATATTTATGTTGTTGCAGTTATGATGGCAGGAGTGATAATTTCCTAGCTACTTTAACATGTTAGCACTGAAGCCAGAACTTCTATGATATGATTATTCCATTCTTTTAGCTTACTTTGATTTATTTCAATTTAGACATATGACTTCTCTAAATTTTATAGAATTTCATAGCTAAAGGAAAAAAATAAGCTAAGCTAAAAAGAGAATTGTAAATCTAGATATTTTGAACCTACATAATACAATCATAAAAGAGTTAATAGGTCCCAGATTAATATTGCATTTTATAATGAAGATATTTGAGTGAAGCTTATTTTTATCCTTTCAAGATATGTTACTACTAACAGAAGTAATAAACACTGTTTGGTCAAATATTTTCATACATGTTAAATTCCCTATTATGATATTTGCCATTACAAAGTGATAGGCAAAGTACATATCAAATGAAGTCTCCCATCTCAGTGAATGAACACTGTCTTAACAGTGTACTCCTTTTGAGCATCTTGCTAAAGGACTTCAATTTTGTTACAAATGCTTCTTGTATTAAATTTTCAAAAGAGGTTTATATACTAAGTAAAAACCTGAATTTGATTCTCTCAAATTACTATATCAAAACTAATGGAAGATATATTGCTGTTGGTTAATTTCAGCTTGAAATTCTATAATAAATATTTCTGGAATTGTGATGGGCTGAAACCTCCAAATTTTATGCTTCCATTTCTGTCCCCAAAAGCTATCTGACCCATAATTATTGTGTTTAAAATTTAATTTACTGTTTTATAATTCTATGAAACTTCGTATGATAATTAGAGATATGTCTAGAGCAAAGTAATTTCAAATCTAACTATCAGCTTTGGGAATCTGAATGAGGCAAGCCCAAATGACAATGACTTATGTCTCTGCATCCCCAAATTTCCAGAATATATCCTCTGAATATCCAGGAAGTGGGCTTAAGCAATGTCAAACTGAAGTTTGTCTTTTCTGTTTCTGTGCTGAACTGGAAGCTCTTATATTTCATGAAATGTTTGATTTTACTATGCAGTAGTATGTAACTCCAGCTGACTGTTAGGCATTTTTGATTAAGAATAAATCTAGTTGATCATCTATAATGAAGAGAATATTTATAATATTTTGCTGACCACACAACCTCAAGGATCTCTCTAAGACTGTTTTTTTTTTTTTTTTTTTTTTAAGAAAGAAGATGGCATTATAGATCATTGGTTATCAGTCTGGATGAACATAAGGATGATCTCAGATAGTTTTGAAGAGTTCTGAAACCAACATATCTATGAACAGAGATTCTTATTTGGTTAGACGTAAATATGACCTTGGTTTTAGGATTTTAAAAACTATTCTTATATAAAGTCAGTATCAAAAACCAGTGATGATCCAATGACTATAAAGTATGTCTTTTTAGATTGGTTCTCATGACCCTTAGTTCAAAACTGAAGAATTTTATTTCCTAACAGCTTGCTTTAGTTTTGATAAATGCTATGATTTGAATGTTTGTTCCCTCCCAAACTCATGTTGGAATTTAATAGCCATTTAATACAATTAAGGGATGGGACTTTCTGGTGATTAAGCCATAAGGGCTCTGCCCTCATGAATGAATTAATGTCAATGTAATGAGAATGGGTTTGTTATTGTGGGAGTAGGCTCCTTGTAAAGAGACCATTTTGTCCTGGTTTTCTTGTTCCGTCTCACCCTCTCTTTGTCCTTTCACTCAATGGTGTCTTGTGCCATGTTATGTCACAGCAAAAAGGCCCTTGCAAGATGCTGGCTCCTTATCTTGGACTTCAAAGCCTCCAAAATTGTGAGAAATAAATTTCTGTTCATTATAAATTACCCAGTCCGTGGTGTTCTGTTAGAGCAGCACAAAACAGACTATGACAACAGACAACTATAACAATGAACAATGCTGAAATTCCTTTTTAATATAATATCACTGCTGAACTTTTTTTTTTTTTTCTCAATGAGCACAACTAAGTTTTTTAAGCAGAAAAATTTCTGTACTTAACCCTGTTGTTAACAGCCACTATGATTCACTGACAGAGTCCAACACTTGCTGAGGCAAATTGTGTTTGAAAAACTCTTGATGATTTTTTTGCTTGATCTTTTTATGCTAAATTTAATGTACCCAATGAAAACAAAATATCAAGTACCATGAATGATGAATCATTTTATTATGCATTCCCTATAGCTGATCCTCTTTTAAAAAGCTGTAAATTATTTTTCTTAATCTTAGAGCTTTTAGGAAACAAAACTCAAATTATTTTCTCTGAACATTAATGTGTAAAAACAGTCAACATATACTCATGAAATTATGTATTTTTAAAAAATAAAAATACGCCTCAATTTATTTGTAATTTAACCTTAGTTCCCAGAGCTGTATAAGTATTATACAAAGCATATATACCAGGAAGTCTTCAATTTCCTGATAGGAGCGATTACACAAACCATTGTAAGGTTGACTATTTTTGTTGAGTTGATGCCAGCTACACTTATAAATTAACTTTGAAACATTGTGTGCCACAGACAAAATACAGAAGTAAGGCTATTTACAATGATTTTATTTTTATTTCAAAAAAACAAAAAATTATCAAACAATTTTATAAAAATAGTAACATATTTTAATACTTACTTGCAATTTATACTCTTAAAATACTATGCAATTGTACGATCCATAAGGTAATTATGAAATTTCTAAGAAAGGATACTGTGTAATATACAAAAGACCCCAATTTAAACTAATATTTAAACATCTTCTTTCAATGTTCAACAGCATAAACTTCATGAAAATAACATTAAAACTAGCTTGGAGGCCTTAAAACAATATGAAACACAACATATGTAACACTTTCACCCTACAAGCTTAAACCCAGAATATGCCTTGCATATAAACATAAAAAGTTTTAATTTAGGTAAATCAGAAATGATCAGATGAATTGTCAATTCTAGTAAATGAAGTGGTTGTATGATGGTTTCTATGAGCTGTATGCTATCAATGGTAATATTTTTCACTTTTTCTGGAAGTGTCATGTAATATAATTAAACTTGTCTTCTGTCTTTTGCAATTGTAAAAGAAGTCTTTAAAAAGCCTAAATATGGGCCGGGAATGGTGGCTCATGCCTGTAATCCCAGCACTTTGGGAGGCTGAGGCGTGAGGATCATGAGGTCAGGAGTTCGAGGCCAGCCTGACCAATATGGTGAAACCCTGTCTCTACTAAAAATACAAAAATTAGCTGGGTGTAGTGCTGCGTGCCTGTAATCCCAGCTACTCAGGAGGCTGAGGCAGGAGAATCGCTTGAACTTAGGAGGTGGAGGTTGCAGTGAACTTAGATTGTGCCACTGCACTATAGCCTGGGTGACAGAATGAGACTCTGTCTCAAAAGAAAAAAAAGAAAAAAAAAAAAGCCTAAATACGTGGATCTTAATTAATACATAGAACTACTTAATGTAAGAGGTAGGAATAAGAGCCATGTGTTTGGATTTAAGTTTATCGCTTTTTCATCTTGCCAACTATCCCTTTCTCAAATGTCTTACTATTTGAACTGTGGGCATTTAGCTCACTATTTTTAAATGTCTGGCCAGTTTATTATTTAATATATTGTAATATATGAGTGTGTCATATTCTGATCTAGATTTTAAGTTACTTGTACATCTGAGAGATCTTTTTACATTTGTTTTAAGCTCTGTAGGGTCTAATAATATAAAAACAATAACATCTTTTAGAGATTTAGCATATATGTTGACCTTTTCTTCTAACAATATTGAAAATTACTCTAGTCAAGTCTTTTCCTACTCCATGGAAATGTGGACTTTACTGTATTATTTCTTGCTACATCCTTTGAGGAGATGTTGTTGAAAAAATGTTGGGTGGGCAGACTACATATTTTTCTTTTTCAACTTTTCCTATAAACCATGGCATGGATCTCTATAAGCTCATTTTCACCAGATTTAACTGTAAGGGGTAAATCAGTGGGCGACTGGGCAATTACATTTAGTCTTCAGGTAAGCACAATGAATTAAATAGTATTTACACTACATTTTGCTTAAGGGAGAGTGGAATAAGTAGTATTGTTCCTGAATTTCTATATTGGATTTTCTTCCATAAAGCTACTGCTTTGGTTTGAATGTTTGTTTCCTCCAAAACCCATGTTGAAATTTAATTGACATTGTGACAGTATTATTAGACGAGACCTTTCAGAGGTGATTGGGTCATGAGGGCTCTGGCTTTATGGGTGGAATTAATGCTATTATAAAAGAATGAGTTTGTCTCCCTTTTCGCTCTTGCTTTTCTGTCTTCCGCCATGTGTAAAGGTGCAGCAGGAAGACTCTCACCAAATGCCACACTTTGATTTTGGTCTTCCCAGCCTCCAGAACCATGGTAAATAAGTTTCTGTTCATTATACATTACCTAGACTCAGGTATTCTGTTGTAGCATGACAAAACCAAATAAGATAACCACTAAACCTTATTTTTCCTCAAATATACTGTCAAATGAAGTACTATTTTTAAGATTTCTACATATATAATGCCATTTTCCCAAGACATATTTAGGAAATATTCTAGTAATTTCTAACTCTTGTATTAGGATTTAAGAAACATAAAATCATCTCAGTGTAGCTACAAAGCAATAAGAAGTTTGATTGAGTTAAAACAAATAATAAAAGAAAGAGAAGGTTGAACTCGCAGAATGCCCTTCTTTTCTCATTATTTTCTTCTTTAAATCCAGGGAGCTGGCCCTTTTACAGGGAAAGGTAATTTAAAAATATCAAAACAAAACTCTTATTGTCTCATTCGTATGGGGCTTGAAGTTGCCTAGAAATGGCATATCAGGAACACATTTATTTCTATATTTAGTTAAGTTAAATACTCTTGAATAGTTAATGCCACTTTGTATTCTATGACTACTTTTTCTGATAATCTAAATAGTTTACTGAATCTTTGTGTATGATTATGGTAAACTGTCCAAAAGGTCAAGATGACGAAAGAATTCCCTCTTATTTTAGATATTGTGGTAAAGTTGAGAATAACATTTAGATATTAGATGCACACATAAATAATAAACATTATGTATAAATGAAATATTGCACGTATTGTCTTTATGAAATGTTACACATTTGTTTTTAATGTTTAGCTCAGTAGTAGTTACATTCATTCCATAATTCATCTGAGATTAGGTTTTAGGTGTAAGCAGTACCTCCTCCTTTACTTATATGTGCACAAAGTTGTTTGGAGAGACTGTCAGGCTTAATTTTCTGCCAATGAAAAATGGTCAAAAGGTTAGATATATTCAATAATAATATAAAATTATTAGTTTTAAAAATTCTACAGGACATACTGTTTATATTTAAGGCCTCACTTAAAAAAAAAAAACATTTTTAATGTTATTTCTATAAGAACCTTATAGTCTTTAAGATTTTGTTTGTGTGTGTGTGTGTGTGTGCGCGCACACGAGCGCTTGGTTTTCTCTATGAATTCAACTATAATGAGAGCAGCACCATTTATTGATATTCTATCCTATTTCAAACATTATGTTTCAGACATTTCAGAAATGCTACTTCATTTAATCTTTAAAAAATCCTATAATACAGATATAAACATACCCTGAAGTCTCCTCTGATATGTGGCTTTTTCGCTCCTGTAATTTGGCAAGCAGGAGTGTAGTTCCTCGAGTAGGAGAGGTTACAGCTATTTTACTCCCACCTCCCACAACTAGCTCGGTGGGTAAGCCAGGGACGTCACAACTCTTTCGCTCTCGCAGTTGGGCTAACAGGAGGGAGTAGTGTTCAATGGCTTCTTCTCTTACATTGTTCGGGGAGCAGGAGGGAAGGTTTCAACTTTTTTTACTCCCGCCATCCGCAGCTCAGCAAGTTCCAAGTTCTTGTCCTGCAACAAAGGAATAAGATATGTCGACACCAGAAAGTAAATAAGGCAGAAAAGAATTTTGAATGACAGACGGAAAACTCTCAGCTGCCAGGGGGGACCTGAAAGCGGGTTAGCCATCTGCGAGGCTAAGTCCTGGTTTCTTTATGGGCTTAGAATGGGGAAGTGTATGCTGATTGGTCCATGGGTGGTACTGGAAAAAGCACCATTGGACTGGTTAAAGGACATCATTCAGAAGGAACCAATTGAGAGACAGTGGGTAGGACAAGGGATAGTTTTCACTGCGGCCGCGGACTCTCTCTGGAACTGGCAGTTTGGATTGCAGGCTTTAAGCTGTCCTTGTTTTGAGGATTGGGTTTCCTGACTCTCCTTGCCTACGAGTTTCTCTTCTGTCACTATCACAGGCATTCATGATCTCTTAGGTAATACTTCACTAGCTTTTAACACATGTCTCTCAGTATCTTCTGAAACTACTATGGCTCATATGTTTACCGGTATTTTTTTTAAATGAAACATAGATCAGATTATGAATAAGAAACGAATGTAATTTATGTTAGTCTCCAAGTAAAGTACAAATTTCATCCCATTTTTACGTTTTCTTTTTTTTTTTTCTGAGACGGAGTCTTGCTCTGTCGCCCGTGCTGGAGTGCAGTGGCCGGATCTCAGCTCACTGCAAGCTCCGCTTCCCGAGTTTACGCCGTTCTCCTGCCTCAGCCTCCTGAGTAGCTGGGACTACAGGCGCCCGCCACCTCGCCCGGCTAGTTTTTTGTATTTTTTAGTAGAGACGGGGTTTCACCGTGTTAGCCAGGATGGTCTCGATCTCCTGACCTTGTGACCCGCCCGTCTCGGCCTCCCAAAGTGCTGGGATTACAGGCTTGAGCCACCGTGCCCGGCCTATTTACGTTACTCTTTATTTTACAAACTCTTCTGTTGACATATGCCATGAATGTATCCAACTAAATTTAACTATTTGGGAGGCATGAAACATAGTGGCTAAAATATAGACTTTTAAATTTGCTTTAATGTTGCTTAACTCTGTGACCATGAAATTTACATCTGTAAAATTAAGGTTATAATATTTAACTACCACATAGCCATATAATACCCATATACTGAGGGTAAAATATTTAATGTATACACGTTGCTTTGTTACTGCTTAATATGTGCTAGCCCTTATGTTATTTATTTAGTGACGTCCCCCCCAAAAAAAAGATAGATTAAAGTCCTAACCCTCATGACTTCAGAGTGCAGTCTGGTTTGAAAATAGAGTTGTTACAGATATAATTATTTAAGATAAGTCTTTTATATTAGAGTAGGGCGAGTCTCTAATCCAGTGTGAATGGTGACATTGTGAGAAGACATGGAGACATAAAGATAAAGCCATGTGAAAACGGTGACAGGGATTAGAGTGCTGAATCTACAATCCAAGGAACGCCAAGTGTTACCTGGGCTGTCACTAGAAACCAAGAGCGAGATGTGGGACAGTTTCTCCCTCAGACCCCTAGGAAATAACCAACTATGTTGATATCTTGATTTAAGACTTTTAGACTCAAGAATTGAGAGAATAAATTCCTGTAGTTTTAAACAATCCAGTTTTTAGTACCTGGTTATCACCCTAGGAAACTGATACATCTTATATCAACTTTTCTTACTTATATTCTTTTATCTTTATTCCTCTGCTCCCACTTTGCTAGTTGTGCTTTTCAGTAATTAACTCCTACTTTTGCTTTAAGCTCAGTTCTCTAATGCATGTCTGTACCTCTATCATACAATCCACATTCTTAGCTATTAATTAATATATCTATATCATATCCTTTATCATAATATGATTTTATGATTTACTTCTATATAGTCTGCTTTGCTGGAATATAAACTCCCAATATTCAAAAACTAAAATGTATCTGCTTTGGATTCTTTGTTAGTCCAATATCTTTCACAGTATCTTGCACGTGGAAGAATCTCAAAAGGTTTCTGAATGAGAATTGTTTTGTTTTTTGTTTGTTTTTAGTAACTGTGACCGTAACAGAGTATTGTTTCTAGAATTTCTTTGTAATGCTAATTCTAAAATTTATAGAAACATTGAAGGCTTGTAAAAATCATATTGGACAAATATGCTAAGTAAATTCATTTCTTTATAATGATTTGCAATTTGTTAGACTACAAATATATCATTAATATTTCAGCATTAAATAATTTTTTTGTCAGAATATTTGTTTGCAAATTAGAATAATTCCAAACTTCTGAAGATTCAATTTTTAAATAAATGCATATATTTAAAATTTAGGTTTTATCAAGTTCAACATTATATGCCGAATTTTAAATGGTTAAATTATTAGTAGAAACTTGGAGAAGTATTTTATATCCAAATATCATCAACATAATTTACATTTATTTTTTCTTACATTAAATCACAAAATAAAAACTCATAATTTTTAAAAATTTCTTCCTGTTTAACTAAAATCAAGATATATAGAATATTCCACGTCTGCCATTTATTTTGTTAAAGCTCACTAGATAAATATATCCTCATTCTATAATAATAAATAATGTGTTTGTAATTTAAGCAGTAAGATACCCCCAGCAGGCTGAACCCTGGGTAGCAAGGGGAAAAACATGATTTTTGATGCACTGAACCTTGTAGTGCATACCCAGGAACATGCAGAGTGTAATACTTTTTACTTATACCCGAACAGTAGAGATTGCTATTGGTACCTGACAGAATTTGTGAGGACTCAAAGGCCAGGGAAACATAGTTCTAACTAGGAGACTGCTGTGTTTGTGGTTCACAGAGGTAAGATGTACACTTTACCTGTGTCTATGCGTATTCTGTCAATTATATCACTATCAGACTTGCGACGGTCACATGTTTTGTTTTTGTTTCTGTTTATTTATTATTATTATTATTATTTTTTATTTTTTATTTTTATTTATTTTTTTTTTTTTTGAGACGGCGTGTCGCTCAGTAGGCCAGGCTGGAGTGCAGTGGCGGATCTCCGCTCTGTAGACTACAGGTCCCGCTACAGCCGCCCGCCACCATGCCCGACTAACATTTTTGTAATTTTAGTAGAGACAGGGTTTCACCGTGTTAGCCAGGATGGTCTCGATCTCCTGGACAATCACATGTTTTATACCTTATGGTACTTCATTAACAAAAGACCAAGCGATCTATGGAGGAAAAATGAAGAGTTTATTTTCTATTTAAAAAAAAAAAAATCTGCAGATTGGAAAGGCACAGCCTTCAATACAATGAAAATTTCCTCTCTGAAGAACAAAAAAAGGGGCTATCTTAAATAGAGAAAATTCTCACCCAGGTTTTCACTCAGGACCATTTATGCAAATTGCAGTTTCAAACTTGTTCAGTTCTGATTGGTCAAAAGAGTCAAGTTCTGATTGGGTGGTTTCCAAGCTCAAAACCAGCTATCTCTGTCAGATGGTTCTTTCAAATGACCAGTTTCAGTAGTGGCAGGGGTAGAGGGAGTCCAACCACAGTTTGTCTTGGCACCAACTACAGGGACTGGTTTGATATGAGTGTTGAAAGGGAATTTCTGTAGCACCTTTACAACAGCTTCCCAAGAACACAGAGTATATGACCATTCTCTCACCCAGTCATGGCTGCCTGATTCTATTTTAACTGTGAACATCTCCTTTAGCCATGGGAGTCTATTTTGTCTGTCATCTAGGGGTATAATTTAACATTGCCATGTAAACCTGCTTTCTCAATGTATTTTCTCATATAGTAGTTGAAATGAGATTTGATTTTAATTTGAAGGACAAAGTGAAAAAATTATAGGGTCTTTTTTTTCATTATAAAGTCTTAAAACTCAGTATAGGTTATATTTCTCCTGTCAAAATTTAGTACACACCCATCATTGAAAAAATGTTAAGGAAAAATTTGTGGTCTGGTTACAAGTAGAATAGCATTTTTATTTGTCTCTAAAAACCACTTTTTAAGGATTAATGAAGTCTCTTCAATGAACATTTCTTATATTTCTTACATTAACAAAATCTGATCCTATCCTGAAGAGACTTCTTCCTTGACTCCCTTCCAGGTGGAATTTGTTGTCTTACATACTCTGACTACACATTACTGTCCAAAACTATGGTAAATGTTCTCTTCACTTCCTCAGTATTTCTGTGTTGTTATTCCTTGATCCATTTTTTAAAATGGAAAAAATAAAAATAGAAAATCCACTTTGCCCATTTAGAGCTCATGCCATTAGGATAAATGCCTTTACCCTTACACATCCATAGTACCTACCATTTTATTGAAAATGTTGTCCCATGAGATGCATTATTAATACTAATTGTAGAATCCCCATCCAACAATATTGCTTCTCAGGTCTTTCACGTTCTCATCTCCAACAGCTTATCTTCATAACACCTTTTAGTTTCCTCCTCTTTAGACTTTAACACCTGCAACTGCAGGACTAAGGAATATTAAATTCAGACCCTTTAAATCTCACTTCCTAGCAACTTTCTCTCTTTTTTGTGTCCTAACTTATTTTTTCTCTACCGTGTTGGGTCCTCAAGTCCATTTATGCCTTTAATTTCATCTAGATCTCTCTACCCTGCTATGATAGATTTTTCTAACGATGAAGGTGATTAACCGTCACAGTTTGGTTGAAACTAGGGGTTTCTGGAAATTGAGGACTTCTGTGCTAAGACTGAGACACGAGACAGTCCTGCCAAAAACCAGAGAGGTTAGTCATGTTACTTCAATCACTGTAGCCCCGGAATACTCTTGCTCTGTTCCACCAGCCTGGTAAAATTACAACCTAATTCCCTGGAAAAAAAATCACTCAGCTTGTTAAACTGGCACCCCTGGAAAATATAGTTTATTTTTTTCTTAACATTGTCTGAGAATAGTGCCATTTATGTCAAACAGCACTTTCATTGGTTTGTGATTCTTCATTATTGTCCTTATACTTTCAGCCTCTTAACTGCCACACTGTCCTCTCTGTGCTTCCCTAAAAAATTAGAAACAACTTAACATAGTAGTAGTTACTGCCAACAGGCCTACATTTTCACCTTTATTACCTCCGTCAACATTTAAAATTAACACCCATTTAAATGGAAGAGGAATTACTTCTTATTCAAAGCTAATCTCTTCATTTATAGTCTTGAGTTAGTTTTACCCTGCCTTTCTCAACCTTACTTTCATTTGGTGATCAAATCTAATTTATTCTTGCTGTGTATAGTCCTGAAACCATTTCAATTTTATCTACCTCCAGTGCCAACACCCATCTCTTAACTTGACCATTAGCTTCATAACTTGATCTCAACAACTTCATAACTAGTCATTTTCCTCATATATATATAGTATATATACTTTCTAACTGATACATTACATTAAACTGAAGTGATCTTTGAAAAATGTGAACTGATCATTTCTCCTCGTGAATCAAAATGATTTAAAAACATTTCATTGTGCTTAACATAAAACTCCAACCACTAACATGACATGCAAAGTACTAAAACATTTGGCCTGAGATTTTCTGTTCAGTTTATTTTCTCCTCTTTCAATTTATGCTTCAGATAAACTAAACTTTTCTTGTATTTCCTGGTACAAGCATGCTGATATTTTGCTTCCAGGTTTTCTGTATGTTGTTACCATTTCACCAGTCCCTTTTCAGCACCTAACTGCTACTTACTCTTCAGATTACATCTTATATATTACCTTTTAAGAATCATTTCTCAGAGTCTGAAACTGGTTAGGAGCTTCCGTAATTGTTCTCACAGCATGCTATACTTCCGCATCAAAACACCTGTCAGAATCTATTGTCTATCTTCCCTAATTGACTATGATTTCTCCAAGGAAGCTTGTCTTTCCTTTTTACAATCATATGCCTTAATACTTGGGACTTACTGGATAAGTAGTATACATTTATAAATAACGTAAATAAATAATTCAATTTAATTTTAAAAATTCTTTTTTGGTATCTAGTTATATTTATTATCAGTTATAAATTAGCCTAGTTGTATTAACCATTTCACAATGTATACATATATCAGAATATTATGTGTACACTGTAAATATATACAATTTTTTTTTTTTTTTTTTTTTTTTTTTTTTTTTGAGACGGAGTCTCGCTCTGTCGCCTAGGCTGCCAGGCTGGAGTGCAGTGGCTGGGTCTCAGCTCACTGCAAGCTCCGCCTCCTGGGTTCCCGCCATTCTCCTGCCTCAGCCTCCCAAGTAGCTGGGACTACAGGCGCCCACCACATCGCCCGGCTAGTTTTTTGTATTTTTTAGTGGAGACGGGGTTTCACCGTGTTAGTCAGGATGGTCTCGATCTCCTGACCTCGTGATCCGCCCGTCTCGGCCTCCCAAAGTGCTGGGATTACAGGCTTGAGCCACCGCGCCCGGCCGAATATATACAATTTTTAATGTCCAAAAAAATTACCAGATAAGGAATGTTATTTAACACACATTCAGAATTCCTAAAACTTTGTCTGGAGCAACACAAATATTTACTAGAGATACGATAATATTTTAGTAATTTTTAAATGTATTATCTTAAAATGTAGACCAATTTATGATATTGGATCATTTAAGGGATCAATTATTTCTCATTTCTAGAAAAGAGTTTGTTGAAAGATTCCTTTAACTTTATTTTAAAATTTTTTTGACTTTTATTTTAGGTTCAGGGGTCCATGTGCAGGTTTATTATATAGATCGACTCTGTCATGGAGGTTTTGTGTACAGATTATTTTGTCACACAGGTAATAAGCATATTACCCAATAGGTAGCTTTTCAATTCTCACCTTCCTCACAGCCTCCATCTTAAAGTAGGTCCTGGTGTCTGTTGTTCCATTCTTTGTGTCCATATGTGCTCAGTGTTTAGCTCCCACTTCTTAGTAAGGACATGCAGCAATTGGTTTTCTGTTTCTGCATTAATTTGCTTGGGATAATGGCCTACAGCTCGATCGAAGTTGCTGCAAAGACATGCCCTCATTCTTTTTCATGGCTGCATAGTATTCTCTGGTACATATGTACCACATTTTCTCTATTCAGTCTACCATTGATTGGCATCTAAGTTGATTCCAGGTCTTTGCTATTGTGAATAGTGCTGTGACGAACATCTGCATGCATGTGTCTTTATGATAGAACAATTCATGTTCCTTTGGGTATATATCCAATAATGAGATTTCTGGGTTGACTGGCAATTCTGTTTTAACTTCTTTGAAAAGTTGTCACACTGCTTTCTACAATGGCTGACCTAATTTACATTCCCAAGAACAGTGTGTAAGCATTCCCTTGTCTCCACAACCTCACCAGTATCTATTTTTGGACTTTTTGTTAATGGCCATTCTAACTAGTTTGAGATGGTATCTCATTGTGGTTTTGATTTGCATATCTCTGATGATTAGAGATGCTGAGCAATTTTTCCTATGCTTTTTGGCCCCATGTATGTCTTCTGTTGAAAAGTGTCTGTTCATGTTCTTTGCCCACATGAGGTGGTTTGTTTTTTGTTCACTAATTTAAGATACTTACAGATTTTGGATATTAGACCTTTGTCAGATGCATAGTCTGAGAAAGGGCAATTAAAAGGCGCAGAGTGGCAAGTTGGATAATATTTTCTCTCATTCTGTGGGTTGTCTGTTTTCTTTGCTGATAGTTCCTTTAGCAGTGAAGAAGCTATTCAGCTTAATTAATCTCATTTGTCAATTTTTGTTTTTGTTGCAGTTGCTTTTGACATCTTCATCATGAAATCTTTGCCAGTTCCTGTGTCCAGAATGGTATTTCTTAGATTATCTTTCAGGGTTTTTATAGTTTAGGTTTTACAGTTAAGTCTATAATCCACCTTGAGTTGATTTTTGTATATGGTATAAAGAAGGGGTCCAATTTTACTCTTCTGCATAAGGGTAGTCAGTTACTCCAGAACCATTTATTAAATAGAGTTAGGGTTAGAAGTCCTTTCTCCATTGCTTATTTTTGTCAACTTTGTTGAAGAACAGATGGTTGTAGGTGTGCTGGATTATTTCTGGACTCTCTATTCACTTCCATTGGTCTATGTGTCTCTTTTTGTACCAGTACCGTGCTGTTTTGGTTACTGCATCCTTGTAGTACAGTTTGAAGTCAATTAGTATGATGACTCCAGCTTTGTTCTTTTTGCTTAGGATCGTCTTGTCAATTGAGGCTCTTTTTTTGGCTCCATATGAATTTTAAGACTTTTTTTTTCTAATTCTGCAAAGAAGGTCATTGGCAGTTTAATAGAAATAGCATTGAATATGTAAATTGTTTTGGGCAGTATACCATTTTAACAACATCAATTCTTTCTATCCATGAGCATGTAATGATTTTCTATTTGTTTTTTGTGAATCTCTGATTTATTTGAGCAATGTCTTGTAATTCTCACTGTAGGGATTTTTTTTACCTCCCTGGTTAGCTATACTTTTAAATATTTTATTTTTTATTTTCTGGCTATTGTGAAGGGGATTGTGTTCTTGATTTGGCTCTCAGCATGGATGCTGTTGATGTATAGAAATGCTACTGACATATATACATTGCTTTGTAGCCTGAAACTTTGCTGAAGTTATTTATCAGATCTAGGCGCATTTGGGCAGAGACTATGGAGTTTTCTAGGTTTAGAATCATCAAAACATCTGCAAATATAGAGAGTTTGATCTTCTCTTGCCCCACTTTTATGCCTTTCATTTCTTTCTCTTGCCTGATTGTTCTGTCTAGGACTTCTAGTAATATGTTAAATAGGAGTGGTGAGAGTGGATATTCTTATCTTGCTCCCCTTCTTGAGGGAATGCTTCCAGCTTTTGCTTATTCAGTATGATGTTGGCTGTGGGGTTATCATAGATGGCTCTTAGTATTCTGAGGTATGTTTTTTCAATGTTTTTGTCTAGTTTGTTGAGGACTTTTAACATGAAGGAATATTGGATTTTATTGAAAGCCTTTTCTACATCTATTTGGATGATCATATGGTTTTGTCTTTAGTTCTGTTCATGTGATAAATCATGTTTATTGGTTTGTGTACATTGAACCAACCTTGCATACCAAGGCTAAAGCCTACTTGGTTGTGGTGGATTAGCTTTTCAGTGTGCTGCTAGATTTGGTTTGCTGATATATTGTTGAGGATTTTTGCATCTATATCCATAAAAGATATTGGCCTGAAGTTTTGTTTGTGTGTGTCTCTGCCAGGTTTTTGTTCATGATGATGCTGACCTCATAGAATAAGTTAGAGCAGAGTCCCTCCTCTTCAATTTTTTGGAATACTTTCAGCAGTAATGGTACCAACTCTTCTTTATGCATCTGGTAGGATTCAGCTGTGAATCCATGTGATTCTGGACTTTTTCTAGTTGGTAGGCTTTTCATTATTGATTCAATTTCTGAACTCATTATTGGTCTGTTCAGGGATTCTATTTCTGCCTGGTTCAATCTTTGGAGGTAGTATGCTTCCAGGAATTTAACCATTTTTTCTAGTTTTCTTCAGTTTGTGTGCACAGAGTTGTTCATAGTAGTTTATTCTTCATTTTGTCATTGGTAATTGTGTGTGTTTGGATGTTCTCCCCTTTTTTTATTAGTCTAGCTAATAATAGATAATGTAATAGATAAGTAGCTAGACTAATAAAAAAAGAGACTTATTTATTCTTTCAAAAAGCCTATTTCTGGATTTATTTTTCTTTTGCCTGTTTTGCATCTCAATTTAACTTAATTAAACTCTGATTTTGGTTATTTCTTGTCTTCTGTTAGCTTTAGGGTTTGTTGGTGGTTGTTACTTTAGTTTCCCTAGATGTGATGTTAGGTTGTTAATTTGAGATCTTCCTAACCTTTTGATATGGGCATTAAACACTATTAACTTTCCTCCCAACATTGCCTTAGCTCAATCTCAGAGACTGTGGCATGTTTGTCTTTGTTCTCCTAGTTTCAAATAATTTATTGATTTCTGTCTTAATTTCATCACTTACTCCAAAATCATTTGGCAGTTGATTGTTTAATTTCCATGTAATTCTATGATGTTGAGATATCTTCTTTGTATTGATTTATATTTTTATTGAACTATGGTCTAAGTATGTGGTTAGTATGATTTTTTTTTTAATTCTTTTATGGCTATTGTTGTAGATTTTAGATTGTGTGCCATGTGCAGATGAGAAGATTGTATATTCTGTTTTTGAGTAGAGTGTTCTGTAGATATCTGTTAGGGGCATTTGGTCAAATGTCAATTTCAGGTCATGAATATCTTTTTAAATTTTCTGCATCAATTATTTGTCTAGTACTATCAGTGGGGGTGTCACAGTCTTGCTATTATTATGTGCTAATCTTGCTTTATGAATCTCAGTGCTGCTATGTTAGGTTCATATATATTTACTACAATTAGGTATTCTTGTTGAATTGAACCCTTCACCATTATGTAATGCCCTTCTTAGTCTTTTTAGATTGTTGTTGGTTTAAAGTCTGTCTTGTCTGAAATTAGAATAGCAACCCTTGCTTTTGTCTGTTACTCCTTTGCTTGGTAGATATTTCTCCACGCCTTTATTTCGAGCCTATGGGTGTCACTGAATGTGAGATGTGTCTCTTGAAGATAGCATGCAGTTAGGTATTGCTTCATTATCCAGCTTGCCACTCTGTGCTTTTTAATTGCTCATTTACATTCAAGATTAATATTTATATGTGTAGTTTTGATTCTGTCATCATGTTTTTAGCTGGTTATTACACAGACTTGATTGTGTGGTTGCTTTATATTGTAAATAGGCTATGTAATTAAGTATGCTTTTGTGGTAGCAGGTAACTGTCTTTCATTTCCATGTTTAGTACTTCCATAAGGACCTCTTGTTAAGCCCATCTGGTGGTAATGAATTCCCTTAGCATTTGCCGTTCTGAAAAGGATATTATTTATCCTCCACATATGAAGCCTAGTTTGGCTGGATATGAAATTTTGGGTTGGAATTTCCTTTATTTATTTATTTATTTATTTATTTATTTATTTATTGAGAAGGGGTTTCACTCTTGTTGCCCAGGCTGGAGTGCAATGGCACGATTTTGGCTCACTGCAACCTCTGCCTCTCGGGTTCAAATGATTTTCCTGTCTCAGCCTCCTGAGTAGCTAGGATTTCAGGCATATGGCACCATGCCCTGCTGATTTTGTATTTTTGGTAGAGATGGGTTTCACCATGTTGGTCAGGCTTGTCTCGAACTCCTGACCTCAGGTGATACGCCTGCCTCGGCCTCCAAAAGTGCTTGGATTACAGTTGTGAGCCACTGCGCCCATCGGGAATTTCCTTTCTTTAAGAATGCTGAATATAGGCCCACAACCTTTTCTGGCTTATAGGGTTTCTGCTGAAAGGTCCGCTGTTAGACTGACGGTCTGTTAAGATCAACAAATTTGACTTCACTATTCTCTCTGCCACATCCCATTGCTTCAGCTTTGTAAATTATGGTCTTCATTTATAGATGACCTGCCCCTTCTCTTGAGCTGCCTTTAACACTTCTTTTATTTCATTTCATCGTGAAGAATCCGATGACTATGTGTCTTGGAGAGTACCAACTTGTACATGATCTCGTTGGAGTTCTCTGCACTTCCTGAATTTGAATGTTGGCCTCTCTAGTGAAGTTTGGGAAATTTTCGTGGACAATATCCCCAAATATGTTTTTTATATTGCTTGCTGTCTTCACTTCTCATTCAGGGATGGCAATGCATCAGTCAGAGATTTGGTCGATTTATATAATCTCATTTTTCTCCAAGGTTTCATTCATTCATTCTTTTTTTTTTTTTTTTTTTATAGTATTTTTCTGACTGAGTTATTTTGGAGATCCAGTCTTTGAGCTCTGAGGTCCTTTCCTTGACTTGGTTGATTCTGCTGTTAATATTTGTTATTATATTACAAAATTCTTTTTTTTTTTTTTTTTTTTTTTTGAGACAAGGTCTCACTGTGTTGCCCAGGCTGGAGTGCAGTGATGGAGTACAGCCTCAACCTCGGGGCTCAGCTATCTACCTCCTGTAGATAGCTGGGACTACAGATGTACAGCACCACATGTGGCTACTTTTTGTATTTTTTTTTTGTAGAGACAAGGTTTCACCATGTTACCCAGGCTGTTACCAAACTCCTGAGCTAAGGTGATTCACCCACCTTGGCCTCCCAAAGCGCTGGAATTATAGGCATGAGCCACTATGCCCAGCTGTTACTATAAAATTTTTGAAGTAAGTTTTTCAGCTCTGTCAGATCTGTTTACTTCTTTCTCAAAATGGCATTTTCGTCTTTCATCTTCTGTATTGTTTTATTGTATTCATTAGATTCCTTGCATTTGGCTTTGAAATTCTCCTGAATTTCAGTGATCTTCATTTCTAGCAGTGTTATGAATTCTGGCCGGGCATGGTAGCTCATGCCTCTAATCCCACTTCTTTGGGAGGCCAAGGCAGGTGGATCACTTGAGGTCAGGAGTTTGAGACCCGCCTAGCCAACATGGTGAAACCTCGTCTTTACTAATAGTACAAAAATTACCCAGGTGTGGTGGCAATCACCTCTAATCCCAGCTACTCGGGAGTCTGAGGCAGGAGAATTGCTTGAACCTGGGAGGTGGAGCTTGTAGTGAACTGAGATCGTGTCATTAAATTGCACTCCAGTCTGGGCAACAGAGGGAGACTGTCTCAAAAAAAGAACATAAAACAAAAGTTCTAAATTCTATTTCTGTCATTTCAGACTGATTAAGAACCATTGCCAGCGACCTAGTGTGGTCACTTGTAGGTGAGAAGACACTCTGGCTTTTTGATTTGCTAGAGTTCTTCCACAGGTTCTTTCTTATCTGTGTGTGCTGATGTTCTTTCAATCATTGACGGACGTTTCTGTCTTTTGAATTTTTGTTTGTTTGTTTTTTTTTGATGCCTCTGGGGATTTTATTGTGGTGTAATGTGGGTTCAGTTAGCTCTTAAATTTTGTTTCTAGAAGATTTTAGGGAGCCAAGGTTCAGATTATCACTCCTGGACTGTGTGCTGTAACTCGGGAGATAGGACTAGGCCCCTGGCTTTGTTCTCTGACCTCTCGAGGTTGGGAGCCTGCTGGACTAGAGGGGCTGAGTTGTTCCCAGTCTGCTGGCCACAACACTCCAATGTGTGACGCCAGTCAGAGTACTTCACTGGTACAGCAGCCATGGTAGTCATGCTCATTCATGTGTGCCAGTAGCTTGGCAATGTGGTGAGGCGCATACACATTGGCTGGGGCAGGGTACTGGTGGGAATAGGGCTATGGCATTCCTGTGTGTGCTTGCACTGGTAGCAGTGGCAGCATGACAGTAGTGGGGTGCTGGCAGGCTCAGGGCTGTCAGCCTCTGTGCATGCGTTTGCACTGTTCAGCATCGGTGATGCACAGACAGAAGGGCTGCCAGCATCCACAGGCAATGGTGGCTGTAGGCGCAGGGCCACTTGCCTTTAACTTTGACTTTACTATTTTCTCTGCCATTTTCCATTGCTTTAGCTTTGTAAATTATGGTCTTCATTCCAAACAGAGTTCACACATGACCTAAGATAGTAAGTATTATTTGGCTTATAACTTTATCTGACTTAGATATCTCATACTTTAAAATAGGAGGCCATACATAACTCTCAAAACATATTTGTTATTTACAACGTAAAATAAAAGTTAAAACATATACAAAGCCTCCAGTTTACAGGAGTATGGATGGGAGATTGCTTTGTTTATGGGCAATAAAATATCATTGACTAGGTATGCACTGCCTCTTTCATTAAAAACCACTAAAAATACAAGAGTAAAATAAATGAAGTAAAGAGATGATAAAATATAATCTCCTGGCCTAAATGCAAGTAAAAACAAATTCCAAAGAGTTAAATTTCTCCAGAAGGTAACTTGACTATGAGTATATTTTCTAAACTGGAGGAAGTTGAAATTTAGGCTTTTCTGCTTTAGAAACAAAACACCAGAAATGAAACCTAGAACAGGTTTGGTATGGCCTATGGAGTGGAGATATATTTGGCATAAATGTGGAATCCCAAAGCTATTCTGTCACTGTAATAGCAAACTAAAAGAAACTCTCCTACCACTCATTAGCAGGTACCTGCAAGAAATTGCCTTATCTTCAACAGATCAGTGGACAAAAGAAGGAAGGTCCATGCAGGTTTTAGCCAACAAACTCATTCATTATTTTAGCAAATAGCACTTCATATTGATTTGATCTTTGGTTTGTAACAAACTAGTAAGTAAGGTTCATAGAGATATGGAAAATAAAGCAAGATAGGACAGAGTACTTTGTTTAATTTCACAAATGTCAAATGGCAGAGTTAAAACTATCTATGGTAGCAATCTTCCTCAGCTATTAAACTGCCTCCCTATTTCATGATGCTCCCTCAAATATCACTTGAAATATTGATGTTCAAATTAATAAAAACTTATGTGTTTTTACCCTCCATGAATTTTTTGATTTCCAAATTTCTAACTCAAAAAGATATGTTCCTATACTCACTTTAGATTTTATGGAATTAAAATGTCATGGCAAGGATGTATGTATGTGTGTGTTGTGCATAAGCTATGAGTATTGACTTCTGGATTTCTACAGTGATTTTCTATTGCTAAATCCAAATATTCATATGTTTGATAGACAATATTCACAAAATAAAATATTTTAGATAAGATAGTAGAATAAATTAAATAGTTGTAGATATAAAGCCCATTATATCTCTTATTTAATTTCCTTTCTATAAATATAGATAGTAAAAAATAACATGTAAAATAAAATATACATATAAATACATATGATAGAATTTGCTGAGTTTATAATATTTTCTAGTATCCCATACCTTCGGTTTATTCCATGTTTATTTTAAGGAAAAATAAATTCTATGTATATTTTTAAAGAATCTAAAATATGAAAATATTCCAATATGCATATGTTCTTATAGTAGGAAAACAGAAAAATATTCTTTCAGACATAAAGGCCCATACTAACATCAATATATTCCCACAATGGAAGTCAAGTGAAAAGAGTTTGAAGTATAATAAAATTAACCACGAGAAAATCAATCAAGAGAGTTTAATCAAAATGCTAGCCATTAATAAATTCAAGTAATAACAATCCTGGCTTAAAATTATAGACTATTTTAGACCAAATAGAAAGTAAAATATCAGGGGAAAGGAATGAGAAAAAATCCTAACTTCTCTAAATTGGCATCCAATATTCTGAAATATCTTAATCTTTCTGCAACAGACATTTAAGATCAAGGTAGTATAACCAACAGCATCCAAGAGATGTCAAGAAGATTGTTAGATATCACTTTCATTCAGTAACCTCTTTCTACATGGTGGTTATGTTACCCTTCCCCTAACATTTCCTCAAACAACCATGTGGTAGCAAGCCAATGATTATAAGAACCTAAAAATATGTTATTTTTAACTTATCATAAGTATATAAATTTTCTGGTTTCATCATGAGTACTTCTTTGTCCATGAACATGGGTGTCTTCCAGTTTTTCTGTGTGTCTTTTAGAACTTATTTTATCAGTGTTTTATAGGTTTATGTGTAGAGATATTTCACCTCTTTGATTAAATTTACTCCTAAGTATTTTTGTAGCTAATTAAATAGGATCGTTTGCTTGATTTTTTTTTTTCCAGATAGTTTGCTTTTAGTGTGTAGAAATGCTACTGATTTCTGTATGTTGATTTTCTATCATATAACTTTAGTAAATTTGTTTAATTACTCTAGCAGTTTTGGTGAAATCATTAATATTTTCTCTGTATAAGATTATGTCCTTGCAAATAGAGGCAGTTTAACTTCCCCATTTCTAATCTGGATGTTTGTTATTTCTTTCTCTTGCCTAATTAACATAGTTAGCACTTCCACTTGAGTATAAGTGGCAAGAGTGGGCATCCTTGTCTTGTTCTTGAGTCTAGAGGAAAAGTTTTCAAATTTTCCCTGTTAAGTATGATGTTAGCTGAATATTTGTCATATATGACCTTCTTTGTGTTGACATCCATTTTTTTCTATATCTAATTTGTTGAGAGTTTTTTTTATTATTATTATGAAGAGATGTTGAATTTTGTCAAATGCTTTTTCCGCATCTATTTAAATAATCATATGGTTTTTCCTCTTCATTCCATTAACGTGGTATATCACATTTACAGATTTACGTATGTTTATTCATCTTTGTAATCCTGGGATGAAGCCCATTTGATTGTGGTGAGTGACTTTTTTTATTTTAATGAAGGATTTGATTTGCTAGTTGTTTTGTTGAAAATTTTTGTATCTATATCCGTTAGAAATATTGGCCTGTACTGGTCGTTTTTCTTTTTTTGTGTCCTTTTCTAACTTTGATATCATGGTAATTCCAGCCTTGTAAAAAAAATTTGGAAGCATTCCCTCCTTTTCAATTGTCTGAAAGAGTTTGAGAAAGATTGTTATTTGTTCTTTAATACAAATAACATTTGTATTAAGTGCTTGGTAGAATTCAGCTGTGAAGTTTTCAGGTCTTGAGCTTTTCGTGGATGGTGGATTTTTATTACTGATTCAGCCTCCTTACTCGTTATTTGTTTGTTCAGATTTTCTATTTCTTGGTAATTCAATCTTTGTAGATTGTATGTATCTAGGAATTTATCCATGTATTTTAAGTTATGCAATTTGTTGGATCATGATTATTTACCATAATATATTATTATCTTTTGGACTTCTGTTTCAGTTGTAATATCTTCTTTTTTATTTGTGATTTTATTTGTGTTTTCTCTCTTTTTTTATAGTCTAGCTAAAAGTTTGGCTATTTTGTTTATCTTTATGAAAAACTTTTAGTTTTACTGATCTTTTCTGTTGTTTTCCTCGTCTCCATTTTATTTCTGCTCTGATCTTTTGTTCTTGTTTCTCTAGTTCTTTGAGGTACATAAACAGTCTCACGAATTTCAGTATGTTGTGTTTCAATTTTTATTTGTTCCAAGATCTCTTTTTTTGAGACCGAATCTCACTCTGCCACCCAGGCTGGGGTGTAGTGGCGCGATCTCCGCTCACTGCAGCCCCTTCCTCCTGGTTTCAAGCAATTCTCCTGCCTCAGACTCCCGAGTAGCTGGGATTGCAGGTGCCCGCCACCACATCCAGCTAATGTTTGTATTTTTAGTAGAGATGGGGTCTCACCATGGTGTCCAGGCTGGTCTCAAAATCCTGACCTCAGGTTATCTGCATGCCTTGGCCTCTCAAAGTGCTGGGATTACAGGCATGAGCCACCATGCCTGAACTTCAAGCTCTCTTTTTATTCATATCTTTGTTTCTTCTTTTACTTTTTGGTTTTACAGAATTGTATTGTTCAATTTTCACATATTCATAAATTTTCTAAAATTTCTCCTATTGTTGATTTCTAATTTCCTACCATTATGGTCAGAAAAGATATTTGATATGATTTTAAGTTTCTTAAATTTGTTAAGCTTTTCTTTATGGCCTTATGTTGATCTATGGAGAATGTTCTATTTATACTCAGAAAGAATGGATGTTCTGGTGATCTTAGAATGTTCTATACATGTCTGCCAGGTTCATTTGGTCCATAGTGTTGTATTAATACAAGTCCACTGTTTTCTTATTAAATTTCTGTCTGCAAAATCTATCCATTACTGAAATCATGTATTTAAGTGTCCTAATATTATTGTATTAATATGTCTTTTTGTCCTTTAGTTTTGTTAGTATTTTCTTTATATATTTAGATGCTCTCGTGTTGGGTACATACATATTTTCAATTGTTATTTCCTCTTGATTCTTTGACTCCTTTATCACTATACAATGGAATTCTTTGTCCCTTGTGACAAATTAGAGTTAAATTCTATTTTGTGTTATAGATGGATAGCAACCTCTGCTGTCTTTTGTTTAGCATTTGCGTGGGATATCTTTTTCTATCCCTTCACATTCAGCTTATGTGTATGCTTAAAGCTTGAGTGAGTTGTTTGTAGACTGGTAGCATATGGATGGAGCTTGTATTTTTTTTTTTTTAATTCATTTAACCACTCTGTCTTTTGACTGGAGAATTTATTTCATTACATTTAAGGTAATTATTGATAGGTCAGTATTTATGCTGCCATTTTGCAACTGATTTTCTGACTGTTTTGTAGTTTCTTGCTTTCTCTCTTCCTGTCTAGCTTTGTGACATGATTTTTTTTAGTGGTATGCTTTAATTCTTTCTTTTTTTATTTGTGTATCTACTATAACATTTTTTTCTCTGTGGTTACTGTGAGGCTTACATAAAACATGTTTTAGTTATAAAACCTAATGACAAGTTAAACTGGTAATATCTTTCCTTTGACTGCATATAAAAGCTCTACATTTTAACTTCTCTTTCTCCTTTATTTTATGTTATTGATGTCACATTTTACATTTTTTATATATTGTCTATCCATTATCAAATTATTATAGCTATGGTTATTTTTAATACTTTGGTCTTTTTTATATTAGCATTAAAATTGATTTACTCACCACCATTACAGTATTAGAGTATTTTAAATTGGATTACATTATTACTTTTAGAGCAAGTTTCATAGTTTCATATGCGGGACAGTTCTCTGGATGGCTTTGGACTGACCCAGTTTTCCCTCCTTTCTTTGTTTGTCTATATATCTCAGAAAAACTGTAGAATGTACTGAGAATGCAATATCTTTAGATGAAGAACCACTGCTTGAAACAGACTAAACCTTTTTTTTTTTTTTTTTTCTGTCTCTCCTACAGAATGTATCATCTTAAGTTAGCGCAGAACTCTCTGAGACAGCCTCAGTTTTGTATCTGTTCACTAGAGGCAAGGTGGTCTTTAAAACTTTTTCCAGGGAGTCACATGGCCCTTGAGGTATATAACCTAGGGTGGGTTGCCTTTTAGGTTCTTCCAATTGTGGTGCAAGGTGGACACATGCAGTGAATACCATATCACTCCAGGCAGCTTTCTTAAACACTATTTTTGTACTAGAGGATTAGATAGAGTCAGAAAGCTGGAGTGTGAGGAGCTGGGGAAAAAGGTATTAGTTGAATATGTAAGGATCACTTTATCTAGTCTTTGGTCTAAGCAAAGGTATTACAGTATTACAGCTAAGACCTCAAAAGCACAGGCAGCAAAAACCAAAAGTAGACAAACTGGACTATATTAAGCTAAAAAACATCAGAACAGAAAGGGAAACCAATCAATATAGTGAAGACAGAATCAGATGAATGGAAGAAAATATTTGCAAACTATTCATCCAATGAGGAAATAATATTGGGGATATACAAGAAACTGAGCTCAACAGCAAACTAAATGAATAAGTAATAAATCATCTCATTAAAAAATTGTCAAAGAATCTGAAAAGACATTTATCAAAGGAAAACCTACAAATGGTCAGCAAGTATATGAATAAATACTCAACATCACTGATCATCAGGGAAATGCAAATCAAAACCATAATGAGATATCATTTTACCCCAGTTAGAATGGCTACTACAAAAAATAAAACCCAAATTAACAAATGCCAGCAGTGATACGGGGAAAAGGGAACTCTTCAAAATTACTATATATATATTTTTTAAGTATTCATTTTACAGCTGTTTACAAAACTTATTTCATCTTATATTCAGAGGATACATGTGCGTGTTTGTTACACGGGTATACTGTGTACTGGTGGGGATTGGGCTTATGGCATATCAATTACCCAAATAGTGAACAGTGTACCCAATAGGTTATTGTTCAACTCTTCTCCCCCTCCCTCTCCTTTGTTGGAGTCTCCATTGTCTATTATTTCCATTTTTATGTCCTTGTGTACTCATTGTTTAGCTCCCATTTTTAAGTTAGAATATGGGGTATTTTGTTTTCTGTATCTTACTTTACTTAGGGTAATAGCCTCCAGCTCCATTCATCTTGTTGCAAATGACATAATTTCATTTTTTTTATGACTGTGTAGTATTATCTGGTGTATCTATACCACGTTTTCGATATCCAGTCAACCACTGAGGAAACATGTTGGTTCCATTACTTTGCTATTGTGAATAGCGCTGCAATGAACATATGAGTGCAGGTGGGATATTTTTGGTTTCTATCTTTTTAATATAATGATTTCTTTTCCTTTGGGTAGATAGTAGATAGTAGTTAGACTGCTGGATCAAATGTTAGTTCCATTTTTTTTTGAGGAATCTCCATATTGTTTTTCATAAGATTGAACTAGAAAAGATAACTCTTGTACTCTGTTGGTGGAAATGTTAATTAGTACAGCCATTATGAAAACAATATGGAGGTTCTCGAAAAACTAAAAATAGAATTACCATATGATTTAACAATCTCACTATGTGGGATTTCTCCAAAGAACAAAAAATCAGTATATCAAAGGGATACCAGCACCCATATTTTTAGTTAAGCACTGTTCACAATAGCCAAGATACAGAAGGAACCCGTGTCAATCAACTGATAAATGGATAAAGAAAATGTGATTTTATATATATATGTACACACACACACACACACACACATATATATGTAGATACACACACATATATATGTTATATATTTTGTCATATATGTGTATTTAGAAGACAAAATCTGTTGAATGGGAGAAAATATTTGCAAACTATTCATTCAATGAGGACCTAAAATTGGATATATATAAGAAACAAGAAATATGTATTTGGAGATAAATGTAAATATACATATTTTCATGTATATATCTCACATTTTCTTTATCCATTCATTAGCTAATGGGCACATATATATATACGTGTGTGTGTGTGTGTGTGTGTGTGTATACAATGAAATACTATCCAGCCATACAGCAGAATTAAATCCTGTTATTTACAACAACATGGATGGAACTGAAGGTCATTGTATTAACAAAAATATGCCAGGCACAGAAAGACAAATATCATTTGTTCTCACTCACATGGGGTAGCTACACAAATTTATCTTATGGAGGCAAAAAGTAGAATGATAGTTACCAGATTCTAGGAAGGGTGTGGAGGGCGTGGACCAAAAGAGGCTAATCAGTACAAATATTCATTTAGACAGAAGGAATAAATTATATTGTTCAATAGCACAGTGTGGTGACTATAACTAACAGCAATATATTGTATATTTCAAAAGAGCTAGAAGAGAAAGTATGAAATGTTTATAGCACAAAGAAATAATAAATGTTTAAGATGATGGATATCCTAAATAACTCAATTTGATCATTACACATTGTATGCATGTATCAAAATATTACATGAACCCCATAAATATGTACACATATGCATTAGTAAAAAATGACAAAAATTTTTAAAAAACAATAAAGACAAAAAAGAAAATAATGATTTAGTTTTTATTTTAATTGTACTAGAATGTTTCCAGCAGGCAAGTATTGATACCTGATTTATGACACATATATACTTTATATAAATTACTCTTGCTTTTTTGTGGAAAAGGAATTGTGGAAAATTTGAAAGCAGAAAGAGTATTTTTCAGGCTACTTCCAGCCAGGAGGAAGGGATTAAAATGAAGCTATGTCAGTAATTTTTTTAAAAAACATATTGAACAAGTGGAATATATAGGAATTGTGTACAGCTTATGTATGAATAAGTCTATATGTCTCACTGATTTTTGCCTTGAATGATGGGATGAAATTCAGCATCATGTACTATGTTAGGGAAGGCATGAGGAGGAGAAGATTTGGGGTTAGTTATAGAGAGTAAAGGCTAACAGATTATTAAATTATTTTTGGAATTGGTTTTGAGTTACCTGTTGGACATCTAACTAAAATGTATATGATAGAAATGTACATAAAGGAAAGACAGATATCCAAGGAGGCAAGTGAGTATGGTAGTGAAATTGTCACTGAATAGGAAAGAAATCTCACGAAGAGGTTGAGAAAGAAACCAGGAGGTAGGGATGCCCTTTAAAACAAGAGAGGGGACAGTTTAGGAAGGAAATTTCAGTTAACTGTTCCAGAGAAGAGCAGAAAGGAATAAAAAAGTATCAGTGTAATGTAGCAATAATGGCAATAATTATTGACCTTTTTATAAATAGTTTCACTGGGATCAGAAACTTTGGATGGCAAGAATACCTCTTTCACTCAGAGACGTGTAAAAACAGAATAATATTTAGTTTAGGTCATTATTTGGTGAAGCAAAGTTGCAACAAATATTATATTAGGTAGAACACAAAGTCATGTACTTGGAGTGAGGGTAAATGGATTGGTTAAGCATTTGATGGGCGAGATGAAAATTTGGATAACTACTGAGGGTAGCAAACTTGGCTAAATCACATGCTAATAAGAACAGTAAATATTTTCAAGGACTATTGAAAAACATTTGCTTACATTAAAAAATCCATCATGATATTCTTAAGTCATTATCAGTGTGAATATTACACTAACCACATTAAAATTACTAAATTAAATGTATTTCAACATCTTTTATATATACTAAATTGTGGTTCACACATTTTTGACAAAATTATCTCATAAAGAACAACTATTTTTGTATATTTCTGATCCAGAAGACATGCTGTTTTATTAATTAGTGTACAAGGAATTGTTAATTTAGATGATTATGTTCAATTAAGTATAATGAATATAATTAATGTAGTTGGTGTTTTAGGTTCTTGAGTTAATAGTGCCATTAAATGCTGCTGTTTTTGTTGTGGTAGTGATTATTGTTATAATAGAATACAAAACTTTGAGATGATAGGAAAGTTGAACACTTTACTACTCTTTTATAGCAAGTTGTACATATACATTCAATATATATGTGTGTGTATATGTGTGTATATACATACATGTTTGTCATTTAAATAACAGATCATAACTTAAACACATTATACAGTGATAGACTTCTAAGTCATTACATTACTACTTCAGAACATTTATTTCTTGTTTATTTAGAAAGAGTGGGTTGGAAATTGAAATATGGGTTTAAAATTATACTTAGAAGATGAGTATATAGTCTTTTAATTATCTGAAATGAGAAAACATTCATTTGGTTACTATAAAGACTTGTTAAGCGTTATAAACATGTCAAATATTTTGGATAAGGTAATTTTTCTTATTAAATGTTTTAATATTTTACTTTTATGTAAAAACAATTTCGATATTAGCCATCAGTAACAACACACAATAAAATTTGAATAATAATTATAATTTGTTTCCCTATGTACTTCTACAGGCAGTATTAATGAATATTTAAGTACTGATGAATGAAAATTCTTCTTATAGCTTTAAGCAATGCTGTAAAAAGCATATGAGCTATGTTTCTTGAATTATTTATGGTATAAAGAGCATAAAGAAAACATTTTAAAAATAATTTAGAATTACATTGATTCTAAGCAAAAGTTGTATTATATTACATTGGCAAATGGGAAGAAATTCTTATTTTGTATGTATTTTCTCATTTTATATATGACCATGCATAATTCCATGTGTTTTATTTTCTCTTATCTTAGTCATGTAAGCCTGCAGCTCATTTGGCTTCTATTGTGTGAGCTAACTAAAAATTCCTACTTATAAGTGTTTTGAAAGGATAAGATACCCCATAAATATTTACCTCCTTACTTTAGAAACTCATGTTATGCATTTTTTTGTGTATGTGGTAAAGATTTGTGTTTCCCTCCTCAAAAATGCATGTTCTTAATGTTTGAAGTTTCCAAGTGGTTCTTAACATGCAATTTCACAATTTATTTTCTGAAAATGGGAGATGATTTTTCTTCGTGTTGGGTGTTGAAAATGTGTCCGGAGTTCTAGTTTGTCAACCACATAAACCTTTCAATATAGGGAAAAAGATGTTGTTTCTGATGGTTTTCTTTCAGCGAAAATAAACTCATCATAAAATAAGGGTGAGATATTTTAATTCAAAAGACTTTTCGTGTAGTCAATAGTACTGAAAACATTTAGAAACACTGAAAAACACAAATTCTTTTGTCTTCAATATCCTTTCATGTAAGTAAAAAAGTTGTAATAAATTTGTGTTTTTCAAGCTGTGCTCCTTTATTCCTTTCAGTTAGGACTACTGCATGTGGCTGTGTATGGTGCAAAAACAGAGGTTCCGACTGGCAACCTATAGGCTGACAGGACCATGGTCCTAAGAGTAACCCAGAAAGGAGAGGGCAATAAGTCTAAGTAGTAAGATTCTGAATCTCCAATTCATAGATTCAATCAGAGAGTAGCTATACTTTTAAATGTTATATTAGATTGAAATTACTGATTCTTTGAATTTGTTTTTTTATAAAATCCATCTAGGGGTGTGTGTGTGTGTGTGTGTGTGTGTGTGTGAAGAATTAAAATGATTGATTTAGTTTTTATTGTTTAGTACTATTTAGTTTTTATTTTTTCTTGAATCAGTTTTGGAAAATTGTATTTTATCAGACACATTTCCATTTTCTTTTGCTTAAAATCTCTTCAACAAAATTTTTTGTAGTCTTTTTATATCTGCAGCATTTGTAGCTACATTTGTATTTTAATGTATAATATTGTGTATTTGTGTTCTCTCTTAGGTTCTTGACTGGTGTTAGAGATTTACCAAATTTATTAATTTTTTAAAACATTCAACTTTCGTCTTGTTAAAAAGTTGTAAAAACCTTTTACAAGTTGAAATTTTAACTGTGTTTTTTTGAGCAAAAAAACCAAAGCAAAGCAAAACAAAACAAACAAAAATAAAACAGAAATGATTCACAAATGGGCAGCTCTCCAAACCAGATCAGGTTCGGAGAATTCCAACCAATAACATGATCTGACAGCATTTATAGAAAATAGATGTGTCATTTAAGGAACACTTAATTGGTTATGGCTTAATTGGGTAATTGGTTACAAAGCCTCCTCCAATTAACTAAAGCTCAGCTACTACAGTTAGACTTGACATTGGCTTCGTCTTTTTAGTGAAGGAGCTTAGTGCAAACCAATGGCCGCACATAAATTTTATTTAACAGTCTCTTTAAACCTCTTTATGGGGCATATGTGATGTTTGAATACAGGCATACAATGTGTAATAATCCAATCAGGGTAATTGATGTATCTATCACATCAAGCATTTATCATTTCTCTGTGTTAGGAACATTCCAATTTCACTCTTTTCAGTCATTTTAAAATATATGATAAATTATTGTTGACTATACTCACTCTGTTTTGCTAATAAATTCTAGATCTCATTCATTCTATCTAACTGTATTTTTGCACCCTTTGACCATCCCACTTTATCCACTCCTCCGTGCTGCCCTTTCCAGCGTCTAGTAACTACACTCTCTATGTCCATTAGTTCAATTGTCTTAAGTTTTAGCTCCTACGTATGACTAAAAACATGTGAAATATGTTTTTCTCTGCCTGGCTTGTTTCACTTAATGTAATGCCCTCCAGTTCCATCTGTGCTGCTACAAATAACAGGATTTCATTATTTTTTATGGCTAATACTCCATCCTATATATGTACCATGTTTTCTTTATTGATTTGTTGATTCAAAATCTTGGCTCTTGTGAATACTGCCACAGTAAACATGGGAGTGCAGATATCTCTTCCATATACTGATTTTCTTTCTTTTGGATATGTACCTAGCAGTGGAATTGCTGGGTCATATGTAGTTCTATTTTTAGATTTTTGAGGAACCTTTATAGTGTTTTCCATAAAGGCTATGCTATTTACATTCATGCCAACTATGGGATGTGTTTTCCCCACAATGTGTCAGGGTTCTCCTTTCACCACATCCTCACCAGCATTCATTATTTTGTTTTGTAATTTTTGATTGTGGGTTGTCATTGTTATAAGTCTTATCTCAGGTGATCCTTGTGGCTGGATTATATGGATATTCTTCCAGGAGGAATCGTGCTTGATCTTGTCAGGTTCCTGAGAACACCACAAAGTCATTTCCTCTTAATTAAATTAATAGTCTTGAGATAACACTGTAAATTCAGACATCAATCTGTGACTAATTTTTTTTCTTTCAACTTCATCAAGTAATAAAGCAGGTTTAGAATTTTCCTCGTGGTGGGCTTTACTTTGGAGCAAGTTTATTTCCATTTTAAAACCTCTTCCTAGGTATTTATCTTATCCTAAAATTAGCTTTGTGTATAGTATTCCCCAATCCATGTCTACCTTTCACAAACCCCTGATCTTTATATAAAAAGTGATTTAATACCTGGGTTCCGACTATTCCCTGATGGCGTCTGGCAACTTAATTGCTTAATAACATTTCTAAATCACATCCCATTATCTTCCTTGGTCTCCATTTTCTTCAGACTTTATATATATGAGAAAGGATATTAAATTAATTTTACCCAACATTTTATGTATTTTATAATCAGATTTTCAAATCAGATATCATCTTAAGAGTTCTGATGTTATAAAAATTTTAATATCACTGTAATATATAATTTTAAAGTCCTCTCTAATTCACTATAATTTATGATCCTTTCATTATTTTATAACTAGCAATTAATATATAATTAATTGCTTATGGGATAAAATAAATACTTTAAGAATTTAAGTCTACATAAATAGCAAAACAAAGACCAACTTCTTACAGTCAACCTAAATTATTAATGTGTGGATTCATTCACTATGAATGTGTGCTTCCCTCATCTTTACCTACTCCAGTCATAAAAGCAATTTTTTTTATTTTGCTCTGGAAGAATGCTTTACAATTTTGACTTTATGATAAAAAATATATCTGAAACAAAGCAATAACTCCTTAATTTGGTATCTTAACTCTAAGCATTACACTGGTGCTATTTAGTATATTGAGTCTTGGTATGAGCATTCATTGTTTATTTTGATAATGTACCAATGTAGATATATTTGGAAAAAAATCGTGACATGATACATATAAAATTTTAAGACATTATGTGAACTTTAATGAAAAGGCCAGCAAAAACATATTCATTTAGGAGATCTTAATGATTGATCCTTATATTAAGTCCAATTAAATTGTTTATAATAATAATATAATGACTTTGTAATATTTCATTTTATATATTAGCCAAACAATATCACTGTTTATATATAAAGAAATTGACTTAACAATAAATAGGAATAGTATATATCATGCTAGAATTGCCACCAGTTGCTTTTTCTACATTTCATCTTCTCTTTTTGTTTTTCACTTTACACCAACTTTTCTTTTCTGCTTTCATGTCTCTCTATATATATTTATTTATTTATGTTTGTTGTTTCAATGCTAATATCCTTACTTATTACCAATAATGTGCCTACTTTACATTCTTTTTTTTTAAAAAAGATTCCATTTCTACCCCCCTCCCCCAATAACAACAGCAACAGCAACAACAATGTAACACATAGACCAGCAACACTTCAGGGTAGCACCAATTTTTTTTTTTATTCAGTGTTTAAGTCTACCAAAACTTATATCCATAGAAATTACATACTTTTGACTCTAACTTGGAGCCCACTCATGTTTTGGATTCAAAACCCATCTTCTAAACAATTTTATTCTTTGTTTCCTCTATCCCAGCCCTATACCTGGGAACGTACTTTACAAATTATTCCTGGATATGGCTTACAACCATTGAGTGCTTACCCTAAGTTCTATGCTTACTTTCTCCATTGCAGGTACAAATATTTTTCTAACTGAATACAAATACGTAGTACCAATTAAGTACTTTAAATTAATATTTGAATAGTGCTTTATAATTTATAAAACAATTTCATGTATATTATTTCAACTTTGTGGGGAAAGTAATAGAATTATCTGCATTTAATGAATGGAGAAACTGACACTAAAAAAAGATAAAATGATTTACCTAATATGATAGCATGAAATTCCAAAGTTTATTGGAGCTGTATTTATCTAGAACATTTCCTGGCCTATTTTAGATGATGAATAAATGTTTACTGCATGAATAAAATGACAGAGTAGTTTGATATCAAATCTCTTTTGTTTGCTACCTCTGTGATCTTGCACAATTTTCTTGAGCATTCTGAGCCTCAATTATATTTTCTGAAAGTTGAAAATATCAGTGTTCTTTTAAAAGAACTGCTGTGTAAAATGTTAGCTATTGGGGCTTTAAAAAATGAAAGAACTACTAAGAATATTAAATGGAATAACATATTACGACATAATGAGCAGTAAATACTAAATGAATTTAGCTTTCTTCTTTTATCTAAAGAGTCATGGTTAGTTTTTTGTGTTTCAGGGCATACAGCAATATCCTTCATTTAAACCAGGCATTTTACTTCTCTGCTATGTTATTATTTTTCCAAAAATGTGCTACATATCACCATCAAAGTGAAGAAATACAAAGTTTGGAGTCTTTAGTGATAAAATAGGGCTACATTCACATTTATGAAGGCTATGCATATTTAGTTGTTGTAATTTACATTTCCATACTGTGGCTGTGACACACTAAGCCTAAAACTCGTTTATAAATTCAATTAAAGATTAAAATTTATTTCTAAAAATTGGCCTATTTTATAAACACATAAAACAAAACATCTGCCCTACATATTTATATTTTTAAACAGAATTAGAATTGTAAGAGAAAATATATTACAGAGGTGATTCTCTGTAAGATGCAACTGAGATGTGAGATGTAGACTTGAGATTTCTCCAAAGAATTTATTCCTTTGACATTACCACTGGCATCTACTGAAACATTCCTTCTACTGAGAAGATAAAATATTTGACATTTTATATACAAAGACCACTGCAGTACAAAATAAATATTATTCTCTTGTTTGATCCTGCCCCCTCATTCTGAAATTTGAGAAATTCTTTTTGCCTCTCTTCAAAAATACAGATGAAATGTCAAAATCAGAGGCATGTTGAACAGTTGAAATCTTGTCTCCATGATTTTCTTTTTAGTTTGGATTTCTGAAAGCTGACTCAAACTCACATTGCATAAAAAGTTTCTTTCCTCATCTCTCGAGGATAACCTGATTTTCTGCACATAAATGCAGCTTAAATGCAGGCTTGCACATGTTGCTGGTGGGTGTCTTGTGGCATACCCAATAGTTGTCTACATGTTGCAATTGTGCACTAATTAACTTGTTCTTAACAATAAACTCCTGAATAGCACTGGCTAAATCTGACTTTGCCCATGTATTCTCAAACACTTCTTATGTACTGTATATACATCTTTGTACATATTATTAAACTGCCTTGGTTAAGAAAGACATTCTTCCATCTTTTATTTAGTGCTTATTATGTGCTATGTGCTGTGTAGATGCTAGAGATACAGAAATCAATACATTGTTCTTTCTTGTAAGTGTTAATGAATAACAAACCCTGGAGTTCTTTTTATTTTTGATTTCTTGGCTATAGATACCACATGTTCAGACATACTTGTGACTTTATAACAAAGATGGGACATGTGAAATCTAGAAATTTCCTATTAATAAGAATATTTACAATAGGAAGAAATAATTTTTACAAATAACCTAGGAACACAGATGAATTATAACTTGGCAAGACTATCGTTTTATAAATGGTTTATTTTCTTATAGCTGCATCAATCCTAGAGGGTCAAAGAGTTGGGAAAATAAAAACCTAATCCACATTGCTGATAAAATAAGAGCTTAACTTGCTTAATAATGAGACACTATAACAGTTTAATTGTGTGAACTAACACAAGAAAATATCCACCTAATGCTTAAGACTGCAATAAATTGAAATAAAAGCAAAGTCAAAATATCTTAGAAATTAAACATTATGCCCAGGCATGGTAGCTCACGCCTGTAATCTCAACACTGTGGGAGGCGAAAGTAAAAGGATTGCTTGAGGCCAGGAGTTTAGACCAGCCTGGACAACATAGTGAGACTGTTTCTACAAAATTTTAAAAATTGCTGGACATGGTGTTGCATGTCCGTAGTTCTAGCTTACTCAGGAGGGTAAAGCTGGATTGCTTGAGCCCAGGAGGTTGAGGCTGCAGTGAGCCATGGTGATCACACCACTGCATACCAGCCTGGATGACAGAGCAATACCCCGTCTCAGAAAAAAAAAAAAAAAAAAAAAGGAAATTAAACATCTTAATACTTTATGTCATTAACAAAACCAATTTAACTATTTTTCTGATGGCACTATTAGATAACTCTGCAAAGTTAAAAAATAGTCCCAAGATGCTAATAATACTAGACACAGATATAGTAATATAAAATGGGATTTCCAGAAATCATCATTGTACAATGCTAATTCAGTGAACACAGGCTTATGTACATCTTTTCTCTTGCTTTTTTTGAGCCATAAGGGTTTCTTATTTTGGGAACCTAAACTATGAGCTGTGTTGTGCAACTCTCATCTTTGGATATAAGGGCTAGAGATGATTTCTTAGTGCCAAGGAAAAGGAGCTAATTTAATAAATTTTACTAATGCCAAGAGAGTTTGAAAGGTATGTTTTTCTCTTTTTATCTATCTTCATCTTCTGCTTCTTACTTTATTGTTTCTGTACCTCTGTACCTTCACAATTTACTATCAGACGTGTCTTCATAGATTTCACAGTAAGTAACTTAAACTATGAAATTGAACCAAATATTATTTTCTTACATTAAGTTGTGCTGTGATAACAAATTATTTCATTTTAAAATTTGATTGAAACTACAAACATTTCTTGCTTACACTGCATGAGTGCTGTACATCAATTGTATCTCTGCTAAGCTTGTCTGGTCTCCACATGTCTTATAATTCTGGGATACAGACTGAAAAACAAATGATATCTTGGACATGGTATTCTCATGGAAAAGTGTAGAAATGCAACAGCCCAAGCTATACTGTAGAGTCACATTTAAAATTTTCTCCTGGATGAAGTTATAATAAACATGATGTCTTCTCACATTTCCTGGGTCAAAACTTGTGATTTCACTATTCCCAAAGTCAATTAAATTGGTCTTACGTTACTTCTCTAGGATAATGACATAACAATGCACAAGACTGCAAATTCCATTACAGAGATAAAGCGTGAACAGCCGGAAGTATTAATTCAATCTACCACAATGTCTTCAAGCAGAACGTTTTTTCTAAATTGCCCATCTTGTTGATAATACCTTTGATCACCAAGTATTGAAGATGGCAATCGTTTGTAACTTCTGTTTATTCCTCACTAAGCACAATTAATTGACCACCAAAAATGTTATGATGCTACCTCTTCAATATCGTTTAAATATGTTTCACTATATCTTCATCTATTGCTACAATCTAAGTTCTAGCCATCATATAATTTATCATACGAGTAATTACTTCTGTTGCCTTCCTAAATTGACTGATTTAAGACATCCCTTGAGTTCCTTTTCACACCAAATAAAAAAGGGTTGTTTCAAAATAATGCATTATGAGATGTTGCTCCTCTGCATATTTTGTGTGTTTTTTTAAAATTCCAACTTTTATTTTAGTTACACAGGGTACATGTGCAGGTTTATTACATGGGAATATTATATGATGCCGAGGTTTGGAGTACGGATCCTGTAATCCAAATAGTGAGTCTAGTACCTGATATGTCGCTTTCAACATATCCTCTTCTCCCACCCTCCCCTCTACAGTAGTTTGCAGTGTCTATTGTTCCCATATTTATGTCCATATATGTTCAGTGTTGAACTCCCAGTTACAAGTGAGAATATGCAGTATTTGGTTTTCTGTTCCTGTGTTAATTCACTCAGGATGATGACCTCCAATTGCATTCATGTTGCTGCAAAATACATGATTTTGTTCTTTGTTGTGGCTGTATAGTATTCCATGATATATATGTGTCACCATTTCTTTATCCAATCTACTGTCACTGGGCACTTGTGTTGATTTCATGTCTTTGCTATTGTGAATAGCACAGTGATGCAGTGATAGACATAGGAATACATGCATTTTTTGGTAGAATGGTTTATTTTCAGTTGGGTATATATGCAAAAATGGGATTGCGAGATTGAATGGTAGTTCTATTTTAAGTTCTTTGAGAAATCTCCAGACCGCTTTTCACAGTGGCAGGACTATTTCTATTCCAACCAACAATGTATATGCATTCCCTTTTTTCTGAAGCCTGTCTAATATCTGTTTTTTTGTTGTTGTTGTTTTTTGTATTTTTACTTTTTAATAATAGTCATACTGACTAGTATGAGATAGGATTTCATTGTGATTTTCATTTCTCTGATGATTAGGGATGATAAGCATTTTTTTTTGTAAATTATACTTTAAGTTCTAGGGTACATGTGCATAACGTGCAGGTTTGTTACATATGTATACTTGTGTCATGTTGGTGTGCTGCACCCATCAACGCATCAGCACCGATCAACTCGTCAGCACCCATCAACTCGTCATTTACATCAGGTATAATTCCCAATGCAATCCCTCCCCCCTCCCCCCTCCCCATGATAGGCCCCGGTGTGTGATGTTCCCCTTCCTGAGTCCAAGTGATCTCATTGTTCAGTTCCCACCTATGAGTGAGAACATGCGGTGTTTGGTTTTCTGTTCTTGCGATAGTTTGCTGAGAATGATGGTTTCCAGCTGCATCCATGTCCCTACAAAGGACGCAAACTCATCCCTTTTTTATGGCTGCATAGTATTCCATGGTGTATATGTGCCACATTTTCTTAATCCAGTCTGTCACAGATGGACATTTGGGTTGATTCCAAGTCTTTGCTATTGGGAATAGTGCCGCAATAAACATACATGTGAGTGTGTCTTTATAGCAGCATGATTTATAATCCTTTGGGTATATACCCAGTAATGGGATGGCTGGGTCGTATGGTACTTCTAGTTCTAGATCCTTGAGGAATCGTCATACTGTTTTCCATAATGGTTGAACTAGTTTACAATCCCACCAACAGTGTAAAAGTGTTCCTATTTCTCCACATCCTCTCCAGCTCCTGTTGTTTCCTGACTTTTTAATGATTAAACATTAAACACTCTAACTGGTGTGAGATGGTATCTCATTGTGGTTTTGATTTGCATTTCTCTGATGGCCAGTGATGATGAGCATTTTTTCATGTGTCTGTTGGCTGTATGAATGTCTTCTTTTGAGAAATGTCTATTCATATACTTTGCCCACTTTTTGATGGGGTTGTTTTTTTCTTGTAAATTTGTTTGAGTTCTTTGTAGGTTCTGGATATTAGCCCTTTGTCAGATCAGTAGATTGCAAAAATTTCTCCCATTCTGTAGGTTGCCTGCTCACTCTGATGGTAGTTTCTTTTGCTGTGCAGAAGCTCTTTAGTTTAATTAGATCCCATTTGTCAATTTTGGCTTTTGTTGCTGTTGCTTTTGGTGTTTTAGACATGAAGTCCTTGCCCATGCCTGTGTCCTGAATGGTATTCCCTAGGTTTTCTTCTAGGGTTTTTAATGGTATTAGGTCTAATATTTAAGTCTCTAATCAATCTTGAATTAATTTTTGTATAAGGAGTAAGGAAAGGATCCAGTTTCAGCTTTCTACTTATGGCTAGCCAATTTTCCCAGCACCATTTATTAAATAGGGAATCCTTTCCCCATTTCTTGCTTCTCTCAGGTTTGTCAAAGATCAGATGGCTGTAGATGTGTGGTATTATTTCTGAGGATTCTGTTCTGTTCCATTGGTCTATATCTCTGTTTTGGTACCAGTACCATGCTCTTTTGGTTACTGTAGCCTTGTAATATAGTTTGAAGTCAGGTAGCGTGATGCCTTCAGCTTTGTTCTTTTGACTTAGGATTGTCTTGGCAATGCAGGCTCTTTTTTGGTTCCACATGAACTTTAAAGCCGTTTTTTCCAATTCTGTGAAGAAACTCATTGGTAGCTTGATGGGGATGGCATTGAATCTATAAATTACCTTGGGCAGTATGGCCATTTTCACAATATTGATTCTTCCTATCCATGAGCATGGTATGTTCTTCCATTTGTTTGTGTCCTCTTTGATTTCACTGAGCAGTGGTTTGTAGTTCTCCTTGAAGAGGTCCTTGACATCCCTTGTAAGTTGGATTCCTAGGTATTTTATTCTCTTTGAAGCAATTGTGAATGGAAGTTCATTCCTGATTTGGCTCTCTGTTTGTCTGTTACTGGTGTATAAGAATGCTTGTGATTTTTGCACATTAATTTTGTATCCTGAGACTTTGCTGAAGTTGCTTATCAGCTTAAGGAGATTTTGGGCTGAGACGATGGGGTTTTCTAAATATACAATCATGTCATCTGCAAACAGGGACAATTTGACTTCTTCTTTTCCTAACTGAATACCCTTGATTTCTTTCTCTTGCCTGATTGTCCTAGCCAGAACTTCCAAGACTCTGTTGAATAGGAGTGGTGAGAGAGGGCATCCCTGTCTTGTGCCAGTTTTCAACGGGAATTTTTCCAGTTTTTGCCCATTCAGCATGATATTGGCTGTGGGTTTGTCATAAATAGCTCTCATTATTTTGAGGTACGTTCCATCAATACCGAATTTGTTGAGTGTTTTTAGCATGAAGGGCTGTTGAATTTTGTCAAAGGCCTTTTCTGCATCTATTGAGATAATCATGTGGTTTTTGTCTTTGGTTCTGTTTATATGCTGGATTACGTTTATTGATTTGCATATGTTGAACCAGCCTTGCATCCCAGGGATGAAGCCCACTTGATCATGGTGGATAAGCTTTTTGATGTGCTGCTGAATCCGGTTTGCCAGTATTTCATTGAGGATTTTTGCATCGATGTTCATCAGGAATATTGGTCTAAATTCTCTTTTTTTGTTGTGTCTCTGCCAGGCTTTGGTATCAGGATGATGTTGGCTTCATAAAATGAGTTAGGGAGGATTCCCTCTTTTTCTATTGATTGGAATAGTTTCAGAAGGAATGGTACCAGCTCCTCCTTGTACCTCTGGTAGAATTCAGCTGTGAATCCATCTGGTCCTGGACTTTTTTTGGTGGGTAGGCTATTAATTGTTGCCTCAATTTCAGAGCCTACTATTGGTCTATTCAGGGATTCAACTTCTTCCTGGTTTAGTCTTGGGAGAGTGTAAGTGTCCGGGAAATTATCCATTTCTACTAAATTTTCTAGTTGATTTGTGTAGAGGTGTTTATAGTATTCTCTGATGGTAGTTTGTATTTCTGTGGGGTCGGTGGTGATATCCCCTTTGTCATTTTTTATTACGTCTATTTGATTCTTCTCTCTTTTCTTCTTTATTAGTCTTGCTAGTGGTCGATCAATTTTGTTGATCTTTTCAAAAAACCAACTCCTGGATTCGTTGATTTTTTGGAGGGTTTTTTGTGTCTCTGTCTCCTTCAGTTCTGTTCTGATCCTAGTTATTTCTTGCCTTCTGCTAGCTTTTGAATGTGTTTGCTCTTGCCTCTCTAGTTCTTTTAATTGTGATGTTAGAGTGTCAATTTTAGATTTTTCCAGCTTTCTCTTGTGGGCATTTAGTGCTATAAATTTCCCTCTGCACATTGCTTTAAATGTGTCCCAGAGATTCTCGTATGTTGTATCTTTGTTCTCATTGGTTTCAAAGAACATCTTTATTTCTGCCTTCATTTCGTTATGTACCCAGTAGTCATTCAGGAGCAGGTTATTCAGTTTCCATGTAGTTGAGTGGTTTTGATTGAGTTTCTTAGTCCTGAGTTCTAGTTTGATTGCACTGTGGTCTGAGAGACAGCTTGTTATAATTTCTGTTTTTGCACATTTGCTGCGGAGTGCTTTACTTCCAATTATGTGGTCAATTTTGGAATAAGTGTGATGTGGTGCTGAGAAGAATGTATATTCTGTTGATTTGGGTTGGAGAGTTCTGTAGATGTCTATTAGGCCTGCTTGCTGCAGAGATGAGTTCAATTCCTGTATATCCTTGTTAACTTTCTGTCTCGTTGATCTGTCTAATGTTGACAGTGGAGTGTTGAAGTCTCCCATTATTATTGTGTGGGAGTCTAAGTCTCTTTGTAAATCTCTGAGGACTTGCTTTATGAATCTGGGTGCTCCTGTATTGGGTGCATATATATTTAGGATAGTTAGCTCTTCCTGTTGAATTGATCCCTTTACCATTATGTAGTGGCCTTCTTTGTCTCTTTTGATCTTTGATGGTTTAAAGTCTGTTTTATCAGAGACTAGTATTGAAACTCCTGCTTTTTTTGGTTCTCCATTTGCTTGGTAGATCTGACTCCATCCTTTTATTTTGAGCCTATGTATGTCTCTGCATGTGAGATGGGTCTCCTGAATACAGCAGACTGATGGGTCTTGACTCTTTATCCAGTTTGCCAGTCTGTGTCTTTTAATTGGAGGATTTAGTCCATTTACATTTAAGGTTAATATTGTTATGTGTGAACTTGATCCTGCCATTACGGTATTAACTGATTATTTTGCTCGTTAGTTGATGCAGTTTCTTCCTAGCCTCGATGGTCTTTACAATTTGACATGTTTTTGCAATGGCTGGTACCGGTTGTTCCTTTCCATGTTTAGTGCTTCCTTTAGGGTCTCTTGTAAGGCAGGCCTGGTGGTGACAAAATCTCTAAGTATTTGCTTATCTGTAAAGGATTTTATTTCTCCTTCACTTATAAAACTTAGTTTGGCTGGATATAAAAATCTGGGTTTCAAATTCTTTTCTTTAAGAATGTTAAATATTGGCCTCCACTCTCTTCTGGCTTGGAGAGTTTCTGCCGAGAGATCTGCTGTTAGTCTGATGGGCTTCCCTTTGTGGGTAACCCGACCTTTTTCTCTGGCTGCCCTTAAGATTTTTTCCTTCATTTCAACTTTGGTGAATCTGGCAATTATGTGTCTTGGAGTTGCTCTTCTCGAGGAGTATCTTTGTGGCGTTCTCTGTATTTCCTGAATTTGAATGTTGGCCTGCCTTACTAGGTTGGGGAAGTTCTCCTGGATGATCTCCTGAAGAGTGCTTTCCAAGTTGGTTCCATTTTCCCCCTCACTTTCAGGCACCCCAATCAGACGTAGATTTGGTCTTTTTACATAATCCCATACTTCTTGCCGGCTTTGTTCATTTCTTTTTCTTCTTTTTTCTTTAGGTTTCTCTTCTCGCTTCATTTCATTCATTTGGTCCTCAATCGCTGATACTCTTTCTCCAAGTTGATCGAGTCGGTTACTGAAGCTTGTGCATTTGTCACATATTTCTCGTGTCATGGTTTTCATCTCTGTCAGTTCGTTTATGGCCTTCTCTGCATTAATTATTCTGGTTAGCAATTCTTCCACTCTTTTTTTCAAGATTTTTAGTTTCTTTGCGCTGGGTACATAATTCCTCCTTTAGCTCTGAGAAGTCTGATGGTCTGAAGCCTTCTCTCATCTCATCAAAGTCATTCTCCGTCCAGCTTTGATCCGTTGCTGGCAATGAGCTGCATTCCTTTGGAGGGGGAGTTGTGCTCTTATTCTTTGAATTTCCAGCTTTTCTGCCCTGCTTTTTCCCCATCTTTTTGTTTTATCTGCCTCTGGTCGTTGATGATGGTGACGTACTGATGGGGTTTTGGTGTGGGTGTCCTTCCTGTTTGTTAGTTTTCCTTCTAACAGTCAGGACCCTCAGCTGTAGGTCTGTTGGAGATTGCTTGTGGTCCACCCCAGACGCTGTTTGCCTGGGTGTCAGCAACAGACGCTGCAGAAGATAGAATACTGCTGAACAGCGAGTGTACCTGTCTGATTCTTGCTTTGGAAGCTTCCTCTCAGGGGTGTACTCCACCATGTGTGGTGTAGGGTGTCGGTCTGCCCCTAGTGGAGGATGTCTCCCAGTTAGGCTACTCAGGGGTCAGGGACCCACTTGAGCAGGCAGTCTGTCCATTCTCAGATCTCAACCTCCGTGTTGGGAGATCCACTGCTCTCTTCAAAGCTGTCAGAGAGAGTCGTTTGTGTCTACAGAGGTTTCTGCTGCTTTGTTGTTGTTGTTGTTGTTGTTGTTGTTGTTGTTTAGCTGTGCCCTGTCCCCAGAGGTGGAGTCTACAGAGACAGGCAGGGCTCCTTGAGCTGCTGTGAGCTCCACCCAGTTCGATCTTCCCAGGGCTTTGTATACCTACTTAAGCCCCAGCAATGGCGGGCACCCCTCCCCCAGCCTGGCTGCTGCCTTGCAGTTAGATCGCAGACTGCTGTGCTAGCAATGAGGAGGTCTGTGGGACCCTCCTGGCCAGGTGTTGGATATACTCTCCTGGTGTGCCCATTTGCTTAAAGCGCAGTATTGGGGTGGGAGTTACCCAATTTTCCAGGTGTTGTGTGTCTCAGTTCCCCTGGCTAGGAAAAGGGATTCCCTTCCCCCTTGTGCTTCCCAGGTGAGGCAGTGCCTTGCCCTGTTTCAGCTCTTGCTGGTCGGGCTGCAACAGCTGACCAGCACCGATTGTCTGGCACTCCCTAGTGAGATAAACCCAGTACCTCAGTTGAAAATGCAGAAATCTTTGTAGATTCTGGATATTAGCCCTTTGTCAGATGAGTAGATTGCAAAAATTTTCTCCCATTCTGTAGGTTGCCTGTTCACTCTGATGGTAGTTTCTTTTGCTGTGCAGAAGCTCTTTAGTTTAATTAGATCCCATTTGTCAATTTTGGCTTTTGCTGCCGTTGCTTTTGGTGTTTTAGACATGAAGTCCTTGCCCATGCCTATGTCCTGAATGGTACTACCTAGGTTTTCTTCTAGGGTTTTTAATGGTATTAGGTCTAACATTTAAGTCTCTAATCAATCTTGAATTAATTTTTGTATAAGGAGTAAGGAAAGGATCCAGTTTCAGCTTTCTACTTATGGCTAGCCAATTTTCCCAGCACCATTTATTAAATAGGGAATCCTTTCCCCATTTCTTGCTTCTCTCAGGTTTGTCAAAGATCAGATGGCTGTAGATGTGTGGTATTATTTCTGAGGACTCTGTTCTGTTCCATTGGTCTATATCTCTGTTTTGGTACCAGTACCATGCTCTTTTGGTTACTGTAGCCTTGTAGTATAGTTTGAAGTCAGGTAGCGTGATGCCTCCAGCTTTGTTCTTTTGACTTAGGATTGTCTTGGCAATGCAGGCTCTTTTTTGGTTCCATATGAACTTTAAAGCCGTTTTTTCCAATTCTGTGAAGAAACTCATTGGTAGCTTGATGGGGATGGCATTGAATCTATAAATTACCTTGGGCAGTATGGCCATTTTCACGATATTGATTCTTCCTATCCATGAGCATGGTATGTTCTTCCATTTGTTAGTGCCCTCTTTGATTTCACTGAGCAGTGGTTTGTAGTTCTCCTTGAAGAGGTCCTTGACATCCCTTGTAAGTTGGATTCCTAGGTATTTTATTCTCTTTGAAGCAATTGTGAATGGAAGTTCATTCATGATTTGGCTTTCTGTTTGTCTGTTACTGGTGTATAAGAATGCTTGTGATTTTTGCACATTAATTTTGTATCCTGAGACTTTGCTGAAGTTGCTTATCAGCTTAAAGAGATTTTGGGCTGAGACAATGGGGTTTTCTAAATATACAATCATGTCATCTGTAAACAGGGTCAATTTGACTTCTTCTTTTCCTAACTGGATACCCTTGATTTCTTTCTCTTGCCTGATTGCCCTAGCCAAAACTTCAACAAATTTGCAAGAAAAAAACAAACAACCCCATCAAAAAGTGGGCAAAGGATATGAACAGACATTTCTCAAAAGAAGACATTCATACAGCCAACAGACACATGAAAAAATGCTCATCATCACTCGCCATCAGAGAGATGCAAATCAAAACCACAATGAGATACCATCTCACACCAGTTAGAATGGCAATCATTAAAAAGTCAGGAAACAACAAGTGCTGGAGGGGATGTGGAGAAATAAGAACACTTTTACACTGTTGGTGGGATTGTAAACTAGTTCAACCATTATGGAAAACAGTATGACGATTCCTCAAGGATCTAGAACTAGATGTACCATATGACCCAGCCATCCCACTACTGGGTATATACCCAAAGGATTATAAATCATGCTGCTATAAAGACACATGCATATGTATGTTTATTGCGGCACTATTCCCAATAGCAAAGACTTGGAATCAACCCAAATGTCCATCTGTGACAGACTGGATTAAGAAAATGTGGCACATATACACCATGGAATATTATGCGGTCATAAAAAAGGATGAGTTTGCATCCTTTGTAGGGACATGGATGCAGCTAGAAACCATCATTCTTAGCAAACTATCACAAGAACAGAAAACCAAACACCACATGTTCTCACTCATAGGTGGGAACTGAACAATGAGATCACTTGGACTCGGGAAGGGGAACATCACACATCGGGGCCTATCATGGGGAGGGGGGAGGGATTGCATTGGGAGTTATACCTGATATAAATGACGAATTGATGGGTGCTGACGAGTTGATGGGTGCAGCACACCAACATGGCAGAAGTATACATATGTAACAAACCTGCACGTTATGCACATGTACCCTAGAACTTAAAGTATAATGAAAAAAAAAAAAAAGGAAAGAAAATGCAGAAATCACCTGTCTTCTCTGTCGCTCACGCTGGGAGCGGGAGACTGGAACTGTTCCTATTCAGCCATCTTACCCAGACTGTCCAAACAGAAAAATGATAAGCATTTTTACATGTTTATTGGCTGTGTGTCTGCTGAGAAGTGCCTGTTAATGACTTTTGCCTACTTTTTATTGTTTTTTATTATTATTTTGCTTGTTGATTTAAGTTGCCTATAGATTCTGGTTATTAAGCATTTTTCAGATGCTTCGTTTGTGAATGTCTTCTCCCATTCTGTAAGTTGGCTGTTTACTTTG